>NW_026934508.1:0-6103 GCF_032062105.1 Saccostrea cuccullata | reverse complement strand
ATCTCCACAACAAAAGAAATCTCTGAATAATTGTTGAACAAAAAATCTTCAAAATTCAAAATCACAAGACCTTTCATTTAATATCAAGAAAAAGGGGCTGACCCCTCAAATTAGGGGCTCAGAGGGGTCAATATTCTTTTATCTATAACTCTCTAATGATCAATATTTTGTTATACATTACTGAGGCAAAAGTATTCATCTTAACGATTTGCAACAATATATGATAATATTTTTATCATATGTAACGTAATCAGGAGTCGCAAAGGGCCAAAATGCTGTATTTTTTTATGCTTTATATCTCGAAAAGGGGGAGTATTTTCATAAGCCTTATCAAACAAAAGATGTTCAGAATATCGTGATAAAAATGAGAAACTTTAACTAGGGAAAACTCAATGTCATTCTCTTTAAACAATAATCTCAGTCAAAATCACATCTCATCTTATCTAGAAATTCAACGGAAGACCTACTCGTTGCTCGCAACGAGATCTCATCTAGTTATTATTATTATCATTATTATTCCAACCAATTTTGTGCACGCGATTTCTCGGAAACGGCTCGGCCGATTTATATGAAATTTTCATATGTAATAGCTTATTAATCGATCTTGATAGGTTTTTGATCGTTTTTATGACGTCACTTCCGGTCGTGAGATATGGACAATTTTATGATTTTAAAATGCAATTTTGTCTTGATTTAATAGCGAAAACTGCTTAAGATATGAACTGAAGATTAATTGGAGATGATAGTTCGTGACTTATAGCGTTGCAGAATCGCCTTTTCGTGCGTCGTCAATACTTCCGGTCGATACCGGAAGTGAATTTAAGAAACGCAATTTTTCAACTTTTCTTTTTTAACATTTTTGTTTTAGAATTGAATAGAGACCCTTTTGCAGAAGGCAAATATGTAATTTGTTCGAAAATCGAAAAAGCCAATCTCGAGATATAAGCATTTGAAAACGCGAAGCGGCGATCCCAATGGCCGAATGGTTAGCGCGTTGGATTGTCACGCAGGCGATCCGGGTTCGATCCCCCATATGACCCAAAATTTTTTTCATTTTTTCTGCTATATTTTTCGATATTTTTAAATTTTAAACCATTTTGAGCAATTTATTATAAACTTTTAAGCATATCTTGCGTAATAAGGGGCCACAAGGGGCCAGAATATCACATCTATGACGCTTTATATCTCAAAAAGCGGGAACATTTTGATAAGCAATATTGAACAAAAAATGTTCAGAATAATAATCTTAACAATATGCATACTTTGAATTTTTGTAAAACGGCCCCGTTAAGGACTTGTAGGGGTGGCCCCTAAATATTTCAATTAAGCATATCTCCACAACGAATAAAAATCTCTGAATAGGTGTTGAACAAAAAATCTTCAAAATCACAAGACCTTTCATTTGATATCAAGAAAAAGGGGCTGACCTCTCAAATTAGGGGCTCAGAGGGGCCAAAAATCTTTTATCTATAACTCTCTTATGATCAATATTTTGATATACATTACTGAAGCAAAAGTATTCATCTTAACAATTTGCAACAATATATGATAAGACTTCTATCATATGTTACGTAATTAGGGGTTAAAAGGGGCCAGAATGTCAAATCTTTGACGCTTTATATCTCAAAAAGGGGAAATATTTTAATAAGCAATATTGAACAAAAGATGGTCAGAATGATGATCTAGACAATACGCATACTTCAAATTTTTGTAAAACGTTAAGGAATTGTAGGAGTGGCCCCTAAATATTTTGATTTAGTATATCTCCATAACAAATAGAAATCTCCGAATAAGTGCTGAACAAAAAATCTTCAAAATCACGAGACCTTTCATTTGATATCAAAAAAATGGGGCTGACCCCTCAAATTAGGGGCTCAGAGGGGCAAAAGTCTTTTATCTATAACTCTCTTATGATCAATATTTTGATATACATTACTGAAGCAAAAGTATTCATCTTAACAATTTGCAACAATATATGATAAGATTTTGATCATATGTTACGTAATTAGGGGTTAAAAGGGGCCAGAATGTCAAATCTTTGACGCTTTATATCTCAAAAAGGGGAAATATTTTAATAAGCAATATTGAACAAAAGATGGTCAGAATGATGATCTAGACAATACGCATACTTCAAATTTTTGTAAAACGGCCCAGTTAAGGACTTGTAGGAGTGGCCCCTAAATATTTCGATTTAGCATATCTCCACAACAAATAGAAATCTCTGAATAAGTGTTGAACGAAAAATCTTCAAAATCAGGAGACCTTTCATTTGATATCAAGAAAATGGGGCTGACCCCTAAAATAAGGGGCTCAGAGGGGCAAAAAGTCTTTTATCTATAACTTTCTAATGATCTATATCTTACTATACATTAATGAAGCAAAAGTATTCATCTTAATGATTTGCAACAATATATTATAAAATTTTGGTCATGTTTTACGTAATAAGGGTTGCAAGGGACTAAAATGCTATGTTTGCTATGCTTTATGTTTCGAAAAAGGGAGCATTTTTATAAGAAATATTGGACAAAAGATGTTCAGAATAACATGATGAAAATCAGAAACTTTAAATTTAATGAAGGATTTCTTAATGGCATTCTCTTTAAACATATATCTCAGTCAAAATCACATCTCATCTTATCGAGTAATTCAACGGAAGACCTACTCGTTGCTCGCAACGAGATCTCATCTAGTTATTATTATTTTTCTTCTTCTTCCTGGGTACTTTTTTGTCCGCGAGTGATCTTGTAAACTGTTCATCCGAAGTAGGTTAAACCTTTTTAGGGTTAGTAAACATGTTATGTATATTTGCGGAATCAAGGTCATTTTGCGCGCACGTGCTGACAAGAGCGCGCACGTGCAACACGTGAAATGACCAATATAATGGATATTGCCGTAACTTTTCTATTTTTTGATCAAAATTTTTTGAAACTCATGATGTAAGGATACATTAGTAGTATAGACAAGGTGGCATGGTCAAAATAGCAAGATCTCACGCGCATGCACGTGCGCTTCGCTCTGATTGGCTGAAACTAAAGTCTCAATATCTTTCTTGTTTCTTGTCATAATCCTTTGAAATTTTGAACATAGTTCTACATTATGAAGTTCTACAGCATTATATATAAGAATTTTCATGAAAGCATGCGCATGCGCGCGTGCTGCAATCGGATTTGCTGAAACTTTAAATGGCTATATCTCCTGTGTCTTTTGACGAAATGCTTTGAAATTTAAAACATAGTCATGCATTAGGATATCCTACAATATGATATAAAAATAAAATCATGAAATCACGCGCATCACGTGTGCTGCAATCTGATTGGCTGAAACTTTAAATAACTATATCTCATTTGTTTTTTGACGAAATGCTTTGAAATTTAAAACATGGTCATACATTAGGATATCCTACAATATGATTTACAATAAATTTCAAGAAATCACGTGCATGCACGTGTGCTGCAATCTGATTGGCTGAAACTTTAAATGACTATATCTCCTTTGTTTTTTGACGAAATGCTTTGAAATTTAAAACATAGTCATACATTAGGATAACCTGCAATATGATATACAAAAAATTTCAAGAAATCACGCACATGCACGTGTGCTGCAATCTGATTGGCTGAAACTTTAAATGGTTATATCTCCTTTGTTTTTTGACGAAATGTTTTGAAATTTTAAACATAGTCATTTATTAGGATATCCTACAATATAATATAGAAAAAAAATTCTGAAATCACGCACATGCACGTGTGTTGCAATCTGACTGGCTGAAACTTTAAATGGTTATATCTCCTTTGTTTTTTGACGAAATGTTTTGAAATTTTAAACATAGTCATGAATTAGGATATCCTACAATACCATATAGAAAAAATTATGAAATCACGCGATTGCACGTGTGCTGCAATCTGATTGGCTGAAACTTGAAATGGCTATTGCTCCCTTGTTTTTCAACCAAACAGGATGGGATTTAGACATAGATAGATATAAGGGCCTCCTAAAAAAAAGGTATGGTCATCGTGCACGTACGTGCGTGCATTTGGAATTAAAAATACACTTGAATGAGTGATTTTTAATACTTTTGGACTGAATGCTTTAATATATAGTAAATTAAAATATATAGATAGTGTAGACAAGATGATATGGTCATAACGCACATGCATTCACATGCGCACAGGTGCAATGCTAAAATTTGAATATAATTGGTTTCCTTCCGGAAAAACGTGTTAAAAACAAAAATGCACAGAATTTGTCTTATTTAATGAAGCTTACAGATAATATAGCACAAAAAGGGAGCTGGGGAGCGTTTGGGGAACATCTGTAACGGTTCCCGTTACAATTAGCACTAGTTATGTTCCCCAAACGAAGTTGGGGAACATATTGTTTTTACTCTGTTCCTTATTATTAAGGTCTTCCGTTTCCAACGGAAGACCTTATTGTTTTCGTTCGGTTTCTTTTTCTCTATTATTATTAAGGTCTTCCGTCTCCAACGGAAGACCTTATTGTTTTCGTTCGGTTTCTTTTTCCCTATTATTATTATTATTATTATTATTATTTTTCTTCCAACCGATTTTGTGCAAGCGATTTCTCAGAGATGGCTCGTCCGATTTCTACCAAACTTTCAGATCTGAAAGATATTCAATTGATCTTGATAGGTTTTTTTCCTTTTTGATTATCTCACTTCCGGTCGTGAGATATGGACGATTTTCTGATTTTAAGAGGGTCGGCTTGTCCGGGAAACTCCTCCGAAACGACTTAAGATATGGACTTGAGATTTTCAGGGAATATAGAGGAAGGTTTGGTGAGTTGTAATTGGGTCTCCAAATCTTTCTAGCGCAAAAGGCACCGAAGTTCGGTGGGGCCGAAAAAATGTCTCAGAAATATCTCACAAAATTTGACGCATTTTACCTCATATCTTCACTCCTGTTCATAATTTGTTAAAACATGTTGAAGACAAAATGTTCAATATCGCAAGACCTTTCATTTGATATAAAAAAAATAGGGCTGACCCTTCAAATTAGGGGCTAAGAGGGGCCAAAAGTCTTTTATCTATAACTCTCTAGAGATCAATTCTTTTGTATACATTATTGATCAAAAGTATTCATCTTAACAATTAGATTATAAATATCTAAGTTTTTTGAAAATTGGTTTATCCGAATTCTAGATATTAATATTTGAAAATCTGAAGCGGGCCCCAGATGGCGGCTGTCTTTGTCAATTCCGCCATTTCGCAATTGGGGCTTATGGAGGCAGCTGAGCGTTTGATTAAACCATTCTGACATACGAATGCATGAAATGTAAACAAAACTACTTGGACTTTCACGTAGTAGTACGTTGCAATTCAGTGTCGATCTTAACATTTAATTTCCGTTTCACTACTTAAGTGTAACTGGGCTAGATACGATATACATGTATGTAATGTGTACAAAGACTTTTTAAACGTCGAAATAAAATAAAGGCGAAAAGAACGTTTTATTTATTTTATTTTATTGCAGCTATCACACCAATTTAATAGATAAGTTCAAAGAAAATGCGCGAATATTTACTCCTGGCGTTTGGCGCAAATTATTAATAGTGACCCGCCTTTTATGATTCTTAGACACACAAGTATAGGTGTACTGTTGCAAAAGTATACACACAAGTATATTTAGAGCAATACTCCCAAAAGCTTAATGGTTTGCGCGTTGGGGATAAAACAGATAAAAGCGACATGGGTTCAATCCTCTTTGCGACCAAAATTTTGAATCTTTTTCTGTGATATTCATGGTATAAGTAATGGCCCCTATTTGCTGATTTAACGTATAATCAGTTCTTGATTTGATAAAGAAGAAATTAAATATCTTTGAATGTCTTAGAACTTTCGCATTCGTAGGTTCAACGTATTCTTAAACACTAAAAAATATTCATTTCATTTTCTCATGAATAGGCTGCGCTGATAATACACATGGTGCCAATGTGCAAGTAAGGTCATCCCCGTGATGGGGAATGGACCTGAAGAAAACCTTCTCTGGTTCTTCAGAGTCGAGTTTTTAGCAAATAAAATGTATGAAAATGCACGAATATTTACTTGTGGCGTTTGGTGCAAATTATTGATAGTGACCCGCCTTTTATG
>NW_026934506.1:0-60509 GCF_032062105.1 Saccostrea cuccullata | reverse complement strand
TTTGAACATGCTCAAAACAATCGCCGCGTTTCTTTTTGCTGCGAGCACAGTTAAGAAAAATTACACACTATCTAAAGATGATCGCCGAATTACTGCGATTTTTTAACTTGTACTTTGTCGTAGCCAAAAATCGTGACAGCGTGAAACGGGCTTTATGGACTGTCTAGAAGGGAGACATCACCAATTATCAGGTCTGAGTAGGATTTTCACCCGAGGGCGCCTTCATAATTATACAGTCAATCTGATTGGTTTAGAGCATGACACCTGAGGTGTGACAATTGGTGATGTCTCCCTCACGCGCAGGGTGACAACTGTTGTCACCCTTCAGATGAAAATGAAATAGAGAAGCGAGCAGGGCAGGGTTACAGCTGTGTTGTCGCCCTTTAAATGAAAATACAAGGGTTTAAGCAAGGAAACTCTTATTTATAATTATGCATGTACATCTATTGCTAAATACATGTATATGCGGGATCGGTAAACAATAAATTCCAAAGACGACGTCAAAGTTTTCTGTTGACATATTTTGAAAGTATGGACTAGAGCAGAGAAGGAGAACACAAGAAGTTTGATAATTATTTTCTTCTCTATTTAATTGATAATTTAGATTCCTCAGGATAGTAAAACTATTGTGGACTGTTGAGAAGGGAGACAACACCAAATATAAGGTCTGAGTCTGGTTTCAACCTCGGCCGCAAGCGGCCACGGGTGACAACCTTACTCAGACCTGATAACTGGTGATGTCTCCCTTCTAAACAGTATCAGGCACAAGCGCCCTCTGGTGACAACCCTACTCAGAGCTGATAAATGGTGATGTCTCCCTCCTGCAACAGTCCTTAATTGTATATGTACATTATATTAGGCTATAATGTAACGTTCTTATGATATTTTAAGAAATTGAAACGCTATCATTTTTCCTACTCACCAGTTCGCACTGCAAAAAATACCCATCAGGGAACGTGTTGCCCTCCCTTATCAGTTCGTATATCCCTGACGATTTGTAACTTGTGCCCAACAAACCTTTTGGAGGCTTCCAATAAAAAATACAACGCAAATGAAAAATAAACAAGATGTTCATGGGCCACAGTGCTCACCTGAGTAAATTCATCTTTACCAGATTCCCCCTTTGTAATACCTCATGTGTCCCCGGCCTACCCCCGGTGATCGTAATTTGACCAATTTAGAATCTACAATGGCAAAAGGTGCTTCCATATAAATTTAAGTTTTTCTAGCCCAGTGGTTCTTGAGAAGAAGATTTTAAAGAGTTTTCCTTTATATTTCAATGTAAAACTTGGATCACCTATTGTGACCCTCGCCTATCCCGGGGTCATGATACGAGCAATTTAGAATGTACACTACCCAAGGGTCGCCTGCATGGCGCAGTGGTTAGAGCGTCTGCTCTAGAGTCACGAAATAAGGAGTCGACCTTTATGTCGCGGGTTTGAATCCGACTGTAGGACGTGGAGGCCGGTCCTTCGGATGAGACAGTATAAACCGAGGTCCTATGTCACAGTAGGTGCTGGCACGAAAAAGACCCCTCCCTGCTCAAAGGCCCCGAGAAACAAAATTTGCACAACTCTCCATCGGCAAAAGGTGGCGTCTCCATATGAGTGAAAAATTCTCGAGAGGGACGTTAAACAGAATACAATCAATCAATCACTACCCAAGGATGCTTCCAAATAAAATTCAGCCTTTCTGGCCCAGTGTTTTTAGAGAAGATTTTTAATGAGTTTTCCTTTCTCGTAAAACTTGAATTCCTTTACTGTGGTCCCGCCTTATCCCTAGGGGTCATGTTTTGACCAATTTAGAATCTACCCTACTCAAGGATGCTGCCATATAAGTGTTCTCGAGAAGATTTCAAAAGAATTTTATAAATTTCTACGTAAAACCTCGATTTCTTATTGTGGCTCCGCCCTACACTCTGGGGGTCATGATTTGAAAAATTAGGAATCTACACTACCGAATGATGCTTGCACATAAGTTTAAGCTTTTGTGGCCCAGTGGTTCTTGCAAAGATTTGTTAATGAAACCACCGTATTTTTGTTATTTCTTGATTACTAGTATCTCCCCTTGTAGGAGGGACATGGCCTTCATTTTAACTCCCCCCTTAAAGTAAGCATTCTTAGTACCAAGTTTGGTTAAAATTAACCTTAGTGGTTCTTGAGAAGAAGTTGAAAATGTCGAAAGTTTACAGACAGACGGACCAACAGACAGACGGACGGATGATGGACAATTGGTGATCAGAAGAGCTCACCTCTGAGCTTTGGTGAGCAAATATCGTGTTGCCGTGTGAAAAAAAAACCTTGTTCAAAGTTGTTTAGATAATCAAAAATTTATGTTTTACTTGGAAGGTACATGTTGTAATTAATGGGAGAGAGAGAGAGAGAGTCACCATTATCCCGGTTACTTCATATATGATGTTTTCAACAGCATACTCTAGTTGAGAAGAAATGCTCTTTGCTTCAGAAGTACTGCATCCACTGATGAGAAGTTCAAGTTCGTAGGATTCGGGATGTGTGAGGTCATTCAGAACATCAGACACTTTGCCTGTTGGCTGATTCCATTTCCAAAAAGATCAGAGTAGATTGAATGAAAAAAAATATATTTAATTCATGAAATGTTGCATAAAATGTAAGCGACTTACGTTCAGGTAGAGCCTATGAAGTTCTGCCAAAGTGGACTTGATGACCCCATGAAAATGGCGAAGACTTAACGCTCTGGAGATGTTTCTCTGAAATTTACCCCAAACATACATTTCATTTTTACTAATTGTCTTCTTGCTGGATGGATATAAAGACTGTCCTTCATCATTACAAGCCTCTCTCAACATTTTCTAAATCTATATCTTTTCCATTCTTAGTCTCGCTATTTTTGTCACTTGTTTCATATATCTCCATATGTTTCATTTCACAAAAATCTATAGACAAATTACAGACAGACACATACCGGATACGCTATATTAAGAAATATTTCAATAAAGAAATGGGATGAAAAGTGTTGAAACCTTCTTGAGTTAATCAGATCTAGAGTTCTACTAAAATCAGAAATGTCAGGCACGTGTTTATACTTACGTCATCTTGAACAGCGGGTGAACTCCTCTCTCTATTAAAAAGATGTAGAGCTAATGTGGTACTAAACATGTAATCACCGTTATTTCAATAAATACCGCGTCTCTCTATATCTCTCTCACGCATACATACCCATTCACTTACCACACACACACACACAAACTTACGTGGTGGTACTAGCCCCACTGCCCATGATCTTCATCTGTTCATATAACACCCAGCGTTGTGATTGAGAAGTGTTCAATTTCCAGTGTTTACTTTTTGTTTGGTAAATTGAAAATTTCTACTTAATAAAGAAACAAAAAATGAGAAATTTGCTTGTGCGAATGCACATCACTTAAAATAGACTTCGCAGAAAAATATGTACAAAAAAACAAAACAAAAAAAAAAAAAAAAAAAAAAAAAAAAACAGCTTACCGTTTATGAAGTTTAGGAAATCAATAGTTCATGTTGGTTACTTTGTGTTCAAATGTACCTCGCTTTGTCGTTTATGAAAACAATCAAAATTAAACCTTTCGATGCGCTTGTCATGTTTTCTATTCATCTAAAATCGCTCTACTGTGGTTTTCGCTGTTAATGAATTTAAAATGTTCACTGTTAAATTATTTTTATTTTATTGTTAGATTATCGTAAAGCATGGCTGTGTATAGGATCAAATTATGTCTGATGAAACTTTTGAAAAGAAAATCACGACTGAAAAAGATGAATTAATGCTCAATTAATAGATTTATATAAGCCTAGCTAACACATGGAAAAATATCTTCACCATTAACGTGAAAGAACTTAAAGTAATTTATAGCAATTCATCAGGATTATTTATAGAAGTACATTGGCTTAAAAACAAGACTACAAAAGAAGATTCACATTTAAAAAATAGCAATGCTTAGCGAAGCATCATTTCGCATCGGGGCAGAACTTCACACTCAGGTAGTGTCTTCACACTCCGAGGTAGTGGCAGTGTATTCTAGAGGGACGTTAAAAAAGATAAAATCTTCTTGTTATAAAGGGAACCCAGTAATACTTCATAAAGTTTGAAATAAAGTAAAGAAAGTAAAATGTATTGCAGCACTAACAAGCAAATTCAAAGAATTGTGGTCCCCCGCTTTCGGTGTCTTAGTGGGTGAGGTGTCATTTTTATGATATATTTTGTTAAATATGAACGCCCTATCATATGTCAATCAGAAATTATCACCTAAGTTGAATTTTATAAAATAAGGTCAATGGTCAAGGCCAAGGGGTTAAAAATCATGGCATTTTCGGAAATATCTTGTCACAGGTAATGCACATGTCAAATATGAAATCCCTATCTCTTCTCAATCAAAAGTTATAAGGAACAAGATGTGTTTGTGAAACACTGATGCCCCCGTATGACAACATAGCGAAGATTAAACTTTTTCTTAAATGCAAATTAAATATGTTGGTACCCATAGTAGGGTCTTCTCACAAGAAATATGATTGTAAAATATGAAAGCCCAAGCACCACCTGTTGAAACGTTATGGACAAGGATAATTTTTTTGAAAGTTAGGTCAAACTCCAAGGTAAAAGGGTCAAAGTTGTCGGTTTCTTAAGAAAGGTCTTGTCACAAATATTACAAAAGTGAAGTATGAATGAAAGCCCTAGCCATTACTGTTAAAATGTTATGGCCAAGGTTAAAATTTTCAAAAAGTAGGTCAAACTCCAGGGTCAAAATTCTTGATATTTAATGAACGGTCTTGTCAAAAGAATTAAATATGTAAAGTATAAAACTCCTAGCCCTTCTTAAGTTATAGTAAAGGTTTGTTTTTTAAAAGTAGGTCAAACTCAAGGGGTCAAAGTTGTTGGTATCCAATGAAAGAAATTCTCACAAGGATTACATATGTTAAGTGTGAAAGCCGTAGCCATTACCATTCAAAAGTTATGGACAAGGATAAAGTTTTTAAAAAGTAATTCAAACTCCAAGGTCAAAGTTCTTGATATCCAATGAAAGGTCTTTTCAAAAGAATTAATAAAAGAACAAGATGTGTTTGTAAAACACTGATGCCCCCGTATGGCAACATAAGGTTTAGCTTTCTCAAATGCAGATCAAATATGTTGATATCTAAAGCAAGGCTTTTTCACAAGAAAATCAAAAGTGAAATATAAAACCCCAGCACCACCTGTTCAAAAGTTATGGCCAAGGTTAAAGTTTGTAAAAAGTACATTGTAGGTCAAATACTAAGGTCAAAGTCAAAGGGTCAAATGTTTTGATATCCAATGAAAGGCCTTGTCACAAGAATTAAATTTGTGAAGTATGAAAGTCCTAGCACCCTCCGTTTAAAAGTTATGGCCCAGGTTAAAATTTTTTCTTTCGTCAGTACGGAAATCTCAAAGTTCAAGATCAAAAGGTCAAAAGTGTTCATTTAAAATGAAAGGTCTTGCCATAAAGAATTGATAAATTAATATTTGAAATATGAAATTCCTTGTATATACCGTTTTAAAATTAAGGTCAAAGTAAATGTTTGGATTTTTTGTGTAAAAATGGGTCAAACTTAAAGGTCAAGGACAAAGGGTCAATGTTATTGATACCAGATGAAAGCTCTTGTCACAAGGATTAAATATGTGAAGTATTAAAACCCTAGACATAATCCTTCAAAAATTATGGTCAAGGCTGTCAAACTCCAAGGTCAAGGTGTCAAATTCTTTGGTATCCAATGAAGCGTCTTTTCACAAGGACTACATATGTGAAGTATGAAAGCCCAACCCTTTACCGTTCAAAAATATGGCCAAGGTTAAAGTTTTTCATACGTACGGAGATCTCCAAGATCAAGGTCCCAAGGTCAAAGTTGTTGGTATTCAATGAAAGGTCTTTACAAAAAAATACATAGTTGAAGTATATAAGTCCTGGTATTTACTGTTCAAAAGATATGGCCAGAGTAAAAGTTAAGAATTTTTTTTGTAAAAGTGGGTCAAACTCCAAGGTTAAAAGATCAAATTTGGTGATACCCAAAGGTCTTGTCACAAGGAATATACATGTGAAATATGAAAGTCACAGGTCCACTAAATCAAAAATTATCGGCAAGGTTAAAGTTTTTGCGGACAAACAGACAAACCAACAGACAGAGAGTCAGCTAGACAGACAGACGGACGGACACGACAACAACTATATACCCATGAAACTTCGTTTATAGGGGCATAATGAAGTTGTAACTGTAAAGTAAGTTTACATTTCTTTTGGAAAAAAATCTTACAAATAATGTTTCACATGCATAAAAAAAATTACATGAAGCTGTAAATAGCATCATATGTACATGATGTATGTGCTAAATAATAGAGAAGTTACATCTTATGGACTAAAGAACCGGGGGAGGGGTATTTTGCTTAGTTGTGCCCTAAAACTGAAAATGATATCGCGAGTTCGGATCAGGAGTAACCTATTTGCAACAGGTTCACGCAGTTTACTTGCGTAAAAAGAAAGATAACTCTTATTATATATTATAAATTAACTTATGATTTATACTCTGTCAATAGTCTACACGAACTCCTAAATCGAACCACAGGGGCATCTTATCCACTCTGTTCTCCACTTCACATGCATGCATTTTTATATGTGAAGTAGAGAACAGGAGATATGATGCCCCTGTGATCAAACCCTTCTTTGGTTCCTTATACATTTCGCTTTTGGACTCTGCGACCGTGTACAGGTACATGTAGTTGGAGCTAATGTTTTCTTTTCACCCTCTGTGACCCTCACAATTTTCATGATATAAAAAATGCATAAAGAGCAAGAGCCACTTTGTGCCTTATTTGGCCCTGAGAATTTCTGAAAAATCCAAACCGCTCAGTTTAGGTTGCAAATGCAGTATATATCACTTGAAGTGTTGGTGACCAAGTATCTATTAACCATGACGTAATATTTTCCCTTTAGTCGATGCATTATGACGTCATACAATACGTCATTTTCCTTATATCCTGTAAATTCGCAAATCGCTGCTCTTTCTGTAAGCCCCGCCCCTTTTCATAAATTACTTCACGGATGCTGAGGTTAGACAAGCATCTCCATATAAACATGGCTGCAAAGAGTCAAGATCAACACGTTTTTGCAGTTTTATTCGACTTACCTAAGGATATATCCAAAAATTATATAGATGGAGAAATTTCACTGAAAGCAAGGCAGCAAGGCTTTAAGTATTATTGTGAGAATTATTTCGAGAGGGTGAAATTGTATAAAAGCGACAAGGAGAATGAAGTCCGAATTTCCGCAAAATGTCACCGCTCCCAACGGAAAAATGACTCTCCGCATTCTATTAATCTAGACGTATCGCCAGGATCCTTGGATTTGGCGCATTGTTCATGCATAGCTGGGTATGTTTTGTTTTAGAATTTGATGCTTATGATTTACAATGAATATTCCGATATCTTTGCTGTGAAAATCGTAAAATGAAACCCGACACTCGTTTTTTTTTCAGAGCCAGTGGGTCATGTTCTCACATTATTGGCTTGTTGATGGCTCTTCAGCATTGAATTCCGATGGGTTTTAAAGCAGTCCCTGATAATCTAACATGTACTAGTTTGCCCCAGCAGTGGTCTGTGCCAAGAGGAAGCAAGATTGAAAATTCTGCTGCTCCCCAAATTTGCATTATTAAACCCCACCCTGATAGAAAACAGAAACCTGTAGAAAATGTTTTGACAGAATGCAGGTAACCAAAAATATCATTAAAACCTTATAAATTAAATAACATTACTATTAGTATTAGCAACAATTAAAATTTGTAATTTCTACATGTATGTATTTATAATCTAATTTTTAAAGTTGCTTGATTAAAATTCATTACCAGGGTACATTGTATTTTTAGGAAGATTTATGTGAATGGGGAAGATGTTGACCATTTAAAAGCCTTAAAAGGATTGCCAATCAGTTACTTGGTGTCAAATCCCATGAAGAGGAAAATGACCCATTTGGGTGAAGTTGGAATAGGAAGTGGTCGAAGCACACATGTAAGTTTTGTACTATAATTTAGATTATTTCTCTCTTCCTCTCTCTCTCTCTCTCTCTCTCTCTCTCTCTCTCTCTCTCTATTTCTCAGGCAGAACAAATATTTTAGTACTATAATTAAGTCAATATTTTAATACTTTATCATATGTGATATACCGGTACATCATGTAATTAAATTTCATCAAATAAAAACAATATTGCATGTATGCATATACATGTACCGGTAAACATGAATAAAATATATAATATATACACTACATACTGAGGGTAATGCGTTTAGTCAAGAAAATACCCCATTACATGTATGAAATGCAGGTTAACTGGTTAATATTTATTTTTAAAAAAATTAAAAGCTTTGACTTAATTAGGTTTTGTTTTTAATGCAAGGAAGAAAAAAAATTGAAAGCATAGCACAGACATACCATATTTGGTTAATCAAAGTAAATAAAGAGAGTTTGAATTTTCCAGATAAAATTTTAAAACGTTTGATTCTCTCAATAGCTCTTTCAACGTGAACTCTATGTTTAGCTATTTTCTTGGTTAGTAAAGCATCACTCTTGGTCATTTGTTTTCCAATGGTTGCAAAGGGTGGTATGTTTAATTGCAGCCCACATTTCTTTACTTCCTCTTCAATGTTAAATCCTTTATCTGCCATGAGTCCATCTCCTTGGAGTAGGTAACCCTCATCCAACAAGTCTTTGAGCATGTCTTCAAACTTCGATCGAACAAAAATATCCTTGTCAGATATACCGCCACTAAGTAACATGGAAGCAAATGTAACTGAACCCCTTGGATCACACACTACTAAACCTTTCATAGTATTGCAGCTTTTATAGTCACTGTAGGTTTGTGATTGGGCCTTAAGAGATGATGGTTTGTTGATTTTTATTTCTGTGCAGTCAAGAATACCAAAAGTTGTCGGAAATTCTTCTTTAAATTTGGGTGGCATATTTTCTTTGATGACATTTCTGTGAGGCCAGATGGAAAGCTCTCCAAATCTCAAAAACATGTAATTGATCCAGTGCGTAAAAATAACACTTGTTGTCTGTTTACTAATTTTAAATCGAAAAGCCAAGTCAGAATAATGAAAATCATGTCTCAATTTCATAATTGTTAAAAATAATTGACTTTTCAAATTCAATGCTATTACTTCTTTTGATCTGTTTGATGGAAACTGTATTCAATTTGGTATAACTTGATCATTTGGTATCAAAAAAATATATACTCCAAGAAACTGATCAGGTGTTAAACCTGTGTAATATTTGAATTGTTTTGCATCACCAATGATGACATCAACATTAAATTCCTGTGAAAGTTCAGCTTGCAATTTTACATTTTTTTTTGTGTGTAAGTCTTCTTATGAAGTTGATCATATGCTCCATATACAGTCTGAAGTTTACCATTTAAGCTTCTATTTTCCTCCAAAATGTTCTTGTTTTCAGCAGCCAGTAGTAAAACATCCATAGGTTCAACCCCTGGAATAAATTGCAAATAAAATGTATTTACATGTATTAGTTTTTCATAATGCAATGCAGCATTTTCATTTAATTTTTTTTTACAGGCATCCTTCTATGAACCACAAGTACAAAAGGCAGTGGATACAAAATGTGGAGATCTAAAATTGCCCTATATCTGTCCAGTTTTACTACCATATAAATATAAACATTTATCAGAATCTCTAGCAATAGACTTGAACAAAGCTCATGAAATTCAAGAGTAAACACAAGAACAATATAATTCACAGAGATGGCATTTAGAGAGAAAAACACGACTAACGGCATCCAAATTTTACGAAATTTTACACAGGAAAACTATTTCTTTGAAGTATGTCAAAAGTATTTTAGAACCAAAAGCATTTAAGTCTACTTCCACGTCATACGGAATTTCCAATGAAAAGAAAGCCAGAGAAATGTATGTTAAAAGACAGGGATTGCATGTACATGACTGCGGACTGTGCATTAATCCAGAATTGCCATTTCTAGGGGCAACTCCAGATGGAATTGTCTGTGATGGAGGTGTAAGTGGAATTGTTGAAATTAAGTGCCCCTACTCTGCTCGAGACTTGACCATTCAAGAATCTCTTTCCCTTCCCAATTTTTGTTTACTTGAAACTGATGGAAAAATTACTTTGAAAAAATCTCACGCCTTCTATTTCCAAGTTCAAGGACAACTTCTGGTCACCGGTGTTTCTTTTTGTGATTTCATTGTATTTACTCGAAAAGAATTACATGTCGAAAGAATATAATTATCCTAATGTTCATTTTATGAAAGAACTTGTCTCAAATTTAACTGAAATATACTTCTGTCATTTTCATGATTTAATTGAACAAACTGTTGTCTGCATCTATGTTGGGTATTGTTCATAAATCAAAATGGCATCATGCACTTACATTTTTCCTCAGTTTGAGAGCAAGTTGACACACCAGTGGCAGTAACATGCTGAGAAGATTCTTCACATTGATTATCAGGGTCTTCATGATTTTCTGATTCACTGAAATTACAGAACAAAGGTCACTGCAAATTTGATCTACCAACAAAATGTTTCACATATATCAACACAAAACTATAGGCATTGCTGCTCTATAAAAGACCAGGAGGCAATAAACTACAAGTGAAATATAAAAGTTACAATTAAAAAAAAAGCTGTTTTTTTTTTATTTTAATATTTTTTTTTCTGTATAAAATTTGCATGGAAATAATATATACTAATGATTTAATTTTACCTTGACTGTTTGTTGAAGATTCCCCTGTTCCTTGGAGGGGGTCTAGATGGCTTGGATGTGCTGGAAGTCAGAGGAATGGGGTCAGGATATGTTGGTGTAGGACCACAGCCATTCATAAAGTGCTGCAATCAAATATAGCATGACTCTTAACCATGTTACCAAACAATTTTTCAGATAAACACATAGGCCTATTCTCAATTATTCTTTAGGAGTTCAAAGATATACGTATAAACAGGGATCTACCAAATATGTATATAGGTACTGACAAAATTACTTAAGTGAAATCGTATGCAAAATTTTCACTTCTCGAGGGTTATGATGTGAAATGCATGTTAACCTCTTTAATACACTATAAAACACATTTTATTCAGGCAGTAGCCCCGGCATGTGCGATATATTTTAAAATAATTGGGGACATGACAGACGATGTTCAAAAACAGCAAAGGAAATTCTGGCCGATTTTGCTAACAATTAACATATTGGCTTATGCGTAACTTCTGTTTAAATACGCAAAATCATTTATAAGAGCGTAAATTTGTATGCTACGATCAATATTAACAACATAATTGAACATACCTTGGAGCAGACATAAGTGTTTTTTGTTATGCTGTCGACGTTGAGTTGTTTGTGGGGACGATTACACGCCTTGATCCACCGTCGACATTTGTCAATATTTGTTTTAGGTTTAGGGAATGGGTAAAATATCACCCCCTCATTCCGGGCCGGATACCGACTGTCACTGTTGCAAAGTCCGAATGCACATCTTTTAACCATAACAATCGTATGAATGTGTTGATCTACTGTACAGTAGTCTAACCTTCCGCCACGCAACTATTGGTGACGCTTTCTCTACGTCATACCTTTTATCTGATTGGTCAGGTCAGTTATCCCGGGAAAATTGGCGATTCGCGAATTCCTTTGAAAATGGCCATAAATTGAAGTATTTTTTTCAATATTTCATATACATGTGATCTGAAAGACGCAAAAGCTGTGTATATGCCTGCAGCCAGAATATATAGTTGAAATTAACTAGTACTTGAACATTTTTTCTGATTGCTTAAAATTGAATATTTTTTCAAAAAAAAAACAAACTTTTGAATTAGCAACTCAAAACAAATATCACTAACACTAGAAATCATTGCTTAATCAAAAATACTTTATGCTCCGGAAAGGAGGAGGATTGATTCAACGGGATATTATTTTCCTCTTCATTTGTACGAAAATTTCAAATAATTTTGAAATATGTGGCCCCAGGGTCAGTGGTTCCTTTGGGGTGGGGTGCAAAACTGGTTTGAAGTTGAAGTCTATTTTCTCTTGGTTACTCTGTTCTACCTCTGGGTATTAAGTAAATAGAGTAAGCATGCTAAGTTTATAATTATGATAAGCAATGGTGCCCCTTTTAAAATTCTGAATTTCATTGCCTCTGGTTTAAAACACGAACCAAATTCAATTGTTGGAAAGTTGTTACATGATACTCAGGTGACCTATAAGGCCCGTGGGCCTCTTGTTTTTTTATTTCTTTTCTAGATATTTCATTCTTTTTTTTTTTTTTTTTTGCTTGATTAAGTTTTAACGCAACGATTGATTTCGATTATTATACACTTTTTAACAAGTGGACGAGACCCACCCCAACCCACCGGCTGTATATTAAAATTTAATTTCCTTTGATTTGTTCAAATCATGACCCCCGGGGGTAGGACGGGGCCACAATGACCGATCAAAGTTTTACATAGGAATATATAGAAAAAACCTTTAAAAAATCTTCAAGCCCCGTGGGGATCCGCGTTAGAATAGGTCCTCAGTACCCCCTTGCTTGTCGTAAAAGGCGACTAAATGGGGCGGTCGGATGAGACCGTATAAACCTAGGCCCCGTGTCACAGCAGGTGTGGCACGATAAAGATCCCTCCCTGCTCAAAGGCCCTGAGTGCCGAGCATAGGCCTAAATTTGCAGCCCTTCACCGGCAATGGTGACGTCTCCATATCAGTGAAATATTCTGGAGAGGGACGTTAAACAGTATACAATCAATCAATCAATCTTCTCCAGAACCATTGGGCCAGGAAAGATGAAAGTCATGTGGAAGCATCCTCAGGTAATGTAGATTCAAGTTTGTTCAAATTCCCCGGGGATAGGGCGGGGCCACAATGGCTGATCAAAGTTTTACATAGGAATATATAGGAAAAATCTTCTCAGGAACCATTGGACCAGGAAAGATGAAACTCGTGTGGAAGCATCCTCAGGTAGTGTTTTATTCAATTTATTCAAATCATGACCCCCCAGGGGTAGGGCGGGGACATAGTTGATCAAAATTTTTCATAAGAATATGTAGGGAAAATCTTTTAAAAATTTTCTTCTCCAAAACTAAAGAAATTCATGTGGAAGCATCCTCTGGTAGTATAGATTCAAGTTTGTTCAAATCATGACTCCCAGGGTTAGAGTGTGGTCACAATGGGAGATCGAGTAATATGTAGGGAAATTCTTTTAAAAAAATCTTCTTTTCAAGTATGGCAAAATTATACTTGCCTTGTACATATTGTATGCTTTATTGATACAGTGACATTCTCAAGTAATACACAATTCAAATCCCCCTCCCCCAACAAGTCAGCTTTTCAATACGAAGCTGATTTGTGTTTTTTAACTAGCCCATGTGTTCAGGTGAGCGATGTGGCCCATGGGTCTCTTGTTTCCAGCACCTGTGCTCAGGTGAGCGATTAGACCCATGGGCCTCTTGTTGGATTAACTATTAGTTTTATACCAAAACTCGGAATCTGAAGACTGTACATATGACATATGTTTAAAATCCTTGAGGATTATCCGAGGGGCACCGAATGAACTCTTTGGGTCTCTGCCCCTTGTAGACTCGAAAGGATGCCGCCATTTTATACTGGGCGGGTCTGTCAGTATCATTTCGTTATTCTGTGAACTCAATTGAGAGATTTCAACCCTCGCCATAATTATAAGCTGCAATACGGGGGCATCAGTGTTTCACTAACACCTCATTCATAATAAAGCAGGGACAGTTACGTTTTATGGTCAGTTTCATGATAGTTAATTTGACCATTATTGTAAGCGGAACTTACGTACTTTCAGGAACACTTTTTGTGCTTTGAATTAATGAAAATCATATTAAGCATGAAAAATGTGGAAGATGCCAAAGTTAACAAAAGAGGAGATTGGTGAACATAACGAGAGATAAGCTTGTAGCGCAACAAACATGAAGGTGAAAAAATAAATCTCAATTATATCAAAATTTTCTCAATATTTCATCTAACATTAAGTATACATTACGTAAAATCTCTACAACTTACACAAATCTCATGAAGATTGAAGTTATTTGCCTATGAAATATTTTACACACACGAAAGAGGGCAAAATGAGTCATTTTTTCAATCTATAACACAATTTTACGTTATGATTGAGTGGGTCTTCACTCCATTTTTTTGAAAGTTAAGCCTAAGTATACTCCTATAGGGCCTATACACGTGTTCGTGCCTCCGACAACCTAAATCTAGGTCACATATATAATTAAAGTTAACAAGATTGCTTTGATCATAATATAAAATTCCTTTGTTGTTTATTTCATAAATGTTGATATTTGACTACAGTAACTAAATAATCATTTATTTGTTTCGTGTTTGTATGGGACTATTTTTTTATAGTAAAATTTGACGTCATGGAGCGGGGCAATGGAAAATAACATGGAATGCATTTCAAATCTACCTATATTAGACGGTATTTCGATTTATTTTTAGATAGTTATTTCGAGTAAAAATGGAAATATAAGGAATCACTGTCTAGTTCGGAGACTATGCCAGGGACATAAATAATAGTGGGAAACATGGGATTATTTTAGCATAACGGGCGAAGCCCGTTATGCAAATTATCCCATGTCTCCCACTATTGTTGATGCCCTGGCATAGTCTCCTAACTAGAAAGTGATTCCTTAAATATGTAAAAGAAAATAATCATAATTTAGGGACTATGTACGAAAGCCCAGAAGGCTCATTCGAGATTCAAGTTTCGAAATACGAGATTCAAAATTCGAGATTCGAAATTCGAGTTTCGAAATTCAAGATCCAAACTAACCAATCAGAGCGGGTTCAACTTTTGATTACTTCCCTTTGTTTCGTTTTTACTATCACGAAATCGTTCAATATATTTATAACAAATGGATCATTTGCTAAAATGATAATGCAAGAAAAAATGTTTTATGTATTAAAACGAAATAAACATAAAATTTGGATTACATTTTGAAAAATACATATATAATCTTATTTTTCTAATTTAACAAAATAGTAAATACGTATATATGCATTATATGGAATATTATATGGTCTTATCGTTGACTTGCTGAATAAGTAGGTCAACTAATTTTAATTCATCAGATCATTGCTGATGGAGAATGTTGCATTTAATTATAATTAGACATGAAATATTATGAATCGTACCTACACTGCACAATGATTTAAGGGTATATATAAAGGGTACATTTGTGCAGTGAGACTTGACTGCTGAATCGAACTGTAGCGTTATATAAGGTTTTATATATTTTAGTCTTTGGTCATAAAGCTATGGCCAGAGACTAAAATATAACACCATAACGCTATATAGTTCTGCATCTAATTTAGACTCATCTACTATTTGATATAAGATAAAATAAATGCCTCATTTATTAATTCATATCGCTAAGCTGTATTGTAGATATAATTTTTAATTAGTTCAAGAAATCAAAGCCTTAGATGAAAATAAGTAATTAAACACTTAATTTTTATGTATTTCCTCTATCAGGAAAACGAATGCGATTTTTCTTTATCAATACTACGTCGTCTTTCAAGTTTCAAGCCTTTCAGTGTGTTGGGAAAAAAATGGGCAGGCGGGGTGGGTAGGGGTGGGGTTATTGTTAACCTTTAGACACTTGCCACGTATTCATTTATAACATTATTTATATGTCATCAACCCCGTAAACAAAGTAGACTATACAAAAATATATAATTATATTCCTGATATATATATTCTATTTAATATTTAAGAAGCTATTAATATAAATTTAAGTATATCTTGCTGATAAAAAATCCAATAATTATTTAAATTTCCTTCTTATATAAATAACACTCTTTCTTGTATTGTAATTTTATTAAATGACTTATTTGTTATTTATATATTAAACGATTTCTTGATAGTAAAATCATAATAAAGGGGAGTAATCAAATGTTGAACCCGCTTCTGATTGGTTAATCTGGATCTTGAATCTCGAAATTCGAATCTCGTATTTCGAACCTTGAATCTCGAGTGAGCCTTTTGGGAGCTTTTGATTGGTTAATCTGGATCTTGAATCGCGAAACTTGAATTTCGAATCTCGTATTTCGAACCTTGAATCTCGAATGAGCCTTCTGGGCTTTCGTAGACTATGCCTATTTACTTACTCAGTCTGTTAAGAGTGAGAATCTGCAGGAACTACAATACCGTATACTACACTTGACCCAAAGTTTGCATACAAATAAAGTATACATATTTTGGTTTCCAAAATTATGGAGCAAAGTGGGTATATCTGAAAAATATAATTTTATGAAATAACTTTCGTATCTTTTCAGTAAGTCAATGGTTTAAATACCACTTTTCATCAGGACTAGTGTAGTGTTTAGTGGTTAGCGTGGAAGTCTCGGTAGAGAATTCTACTCAAGATTTTTATTGCTAGGGTTCGAATCCAATGGATACCACATTATTTTCTTATAAAAAAAGATTAAATTTTAACGAAAATTTTCCTCAGAATTTTTTGTTTGTCATGATTTTATAAATATCAATAATGAGAACTTGACTCTAAATACTAAATTCACAATTTGAGTATGAGTTTTATAATTACGTTAAGTTCGCCCATCTCTTTTCACCTGATTGCCCTCTTTGAAAAAAACAGGTTAAAGTGGAATCTGTAAGGATAATCCTAATGAAATTTCAACACGTACGCTAATGATATGTTTCGGACGTTGATTTTTTGGTCAAATCTTGTTAAGTGGGAAAGAAATTAGAATATTTACTATGTTTAAGAACTACATTCTTTCCCACGTAGGCTTTAAATTTTGTATAAATGATCCTTTCTTTCAATCAAGGCATATACGTACCCACTGAAAATAAGAAATAAGTACATTTTGTACTACATAATGTTTTAATACTTACTCAGTACAGATTTACGGAACAAATAGTATATGTAAGTATTTTTAAAATGCAGTTACTTTAAAGCAGACAGGTCTAATTCCTTTTCAGGGGAAAAGTGGGAGGGGTAACATTTCAGTGCTTTTATGTGGATTTCAAAGTCAAACATATGTAAAAAAAATAATTTGATCACGTTACGATAATAAAGGAAAAATGTTTGAGGTGTGTTTTTCATAATCATAGCCATCAAAGCAATGGTTTTGAAAATTAGATTTTGAAAAATATCACGAAGTGAGAGACAAATGATGAAAGGTGTATTAGATATCAATTCAATCCCACCTCAATCACATTTATCGTCACATTTAAACCTCATCAAATATCAATCTGCTGGGCTATATTTTGCATGTTTAATCATTTTGCTTTTTATCAGAATTCAGATTCCTGTAGAAATTAGACCTTAACAAGTAAGTACTAGATACCTTGTATTCTGTACAACAGTTTTACTCTACACTGCAGGTTAGAAGGACTATATCTATGTCGTGAAAGATTTAAACACTCAAAAACGTGGTGGTAAAAACTGTCCGAAGCATGTACAATCTGTTCTGGCATCTATCATTCATCATCCCAATCATGTTATTGCGCCTTCGTTCATCATATATGAAAAAGTGATAAAAGAGGATAAAGATGTCTTATTTGTTGTTCTTTTTAACACGTATGATACAAAAAAGTTTAAAACACATGGATGCTGACTGCAAATTAGTTACAGATCTATTCATTAGAAAAGTATCGACGGTTTATGACTTGTCTTGTATCTGCTTCTTCTGTTGTAGATATCTCCACATTACATTTTCAGAAAGTGATGGTCGTGGTTTCATTATGTATATGGACGCTACTCTGGATATTTACACATGTACAAGTGGCTTCTCATCACTACCAGGATTACAACGCATTGTTTCTGCAAAGGTTTGTTACAGGAATCAATTACTTAAATGCCTTTGTGTCCAGTTTCAAGAGGATCAACACTTTGTCAAATACAATGTACAATTGAATCGCCCACCCAACCCATCTCCTTCGAAAAAAAAAATCTGAATACTATCCACAGGCACTTGTTTCTTATACGGGACACCCCTACTTATTTTTACCACAAGTACCTTTTTCATTCAGGCACCGTCTGATTCAGAACCGATTTAATTGGCAAATAAAACCTCTCTCAAAATGAACATGTCATTTTAAAGTAGGTTAATGATTGGTATTTTAACAAAATACGAGCTTGAAGCGGGGGTGCCAGAAAATTGAGTTAGGTACATGTAATAAGTATGGGGTGTCAAGTATACGAAACAAGTGCCTGTGCTACAATCTCCTTTTTTGTACATGTATTTTTGTCGGGGCGTTAGATAACAAGATTTCTTAAATTTTTTTTGTTGGAAATTCTTTATTTGAAAAATCTTTACTAAATTATACGCATGCTTTAACATTATCACAAGAAACAGAATGAGAAACAGAAAACGCATAAATAATTCATGTAGATTAAAAGAGACTCAAGTATTAAAATAGTGAAGTGTTCATTCTCAAAAGACTATTTATAATCGCAACATCGTTATTGTTGCGTATCACAATCCTCCTCATGCTTTTGTGCCTTGAACACTGCCTTCCCTTCATCATCATCAAGGAAAGGCACAAAAGTATGAGGACGATTGTGATCGTGCCTTCCCTTCATCATCATTAGTCGCCCGCGTGGTGCTGTGGTTAGAGCGTCTGCTCTAGGGTCGCGAAGAAACGATTTGATCCTTAATTAGCGGTTTCGATCCCACTGTGGGACAGTCCTTCGGATGAGACCGTATAAACCGACGTCCCGTGTCGCAGTAGGTGCTGGCACGAAAAAGATCCATCCCTGCTCAATGGGCCCAAGTGCCGAGTATAGGACAAAATTTGTAGCTCTCCATCGGCAAGTGGCGGTGTCTCCATATGAGTGAAAAAGTCTCGAGAGGGACGTTAAACAACATACAGTCAATCAATCTAATCAATGACCTTGTCAGTAAATGCAATCCGTCGTTAAGTCGAATTTTGACTGACGTTTTATTATTTACAAATTGTTAGACCATGATTTCACACTGACCAGTAATGTGTTTTTCCGTTTGTCCGGTCATGACACAAGGCGCTTATAACTAGTCAACATGGGATGTTTACTCCTCCATGGCCTGTTATCTCGCCTCTGATGTTCTTACAGATTCGTGATGTTTGCTGCATGAGCCCCCAACTTGTATTTTTGAGTTCTATTAGCATTTGTCATCTCCATATTTTTAATAGCTAGTATTTTATGTTTGAGTGTATTTAGAATATTTTAAGAGTTATTCTTTTAGATCCTGAGTTGGAGGTTATTCTTGGAAGTGTATTCTTCAGAAAGAAATCCCTCTAGATTTCGGTTTCAAATATACGTAGTATCTTGCCCAAAGTAAGACCTCAGCACAAGTGAGTGATAAGAATTTACATTTAGGTTTTTTGAAACTGATATGGATTGATCTGACAACGAGAAAAATTTCTGAAATGTTATCTTAAAAGATAGGAAATGGGATATAAATGTAATGGGTCCTCGAAGTCATTCTTCTTTTTTAATAAATTAAAAGCGTAATCTTATCTGTCACAAAACAGAAATTAACACCCCTGCTTGGCTAATGATATTTGAAATTATTAGTAGTGAATTCCTAACTTAGAAAATACAATGTATCTGGTAGACTTTGGAAAGCTCGTTTCCATTGAATTCCTAGACTCTGCTGGATATTCATATATATATATATATATATATATATATATATATATATATATATATATATATATATATATATATATATATATATATATATATATATATATTTGTACTAAACAAGCATTTGTATCTAAGGTTATTGAAAATTACCAAAACGATTCCTAAAACAAAATTAGATATTTACTGTTTATGGATAATTAACTCCCTTCCCCTCAGTCGTGCGTTTTAACGCATATACCATTTCCTATTTCTGACGCAATATCACGCATATACCGTCTCCCCGCAATTACAAATACATTTAATTTTCAATTTAATGCCACTTCCCATCTATTTTTTACTTGCTAAAATCTCGTAAAGTAAGAAAAGTTAAAATCTTAATAAGATATTACGTTATAATATTATTTACGGTAAGCTTTAGAGAAACTTGCAATGTATGGAACGCCGTCACTGCCTTATAGCAGAACACAATAATTGCATTGTGTCAACCTTCCATTACATTATGTCAACTCTTTATGACATTAACTCACAATACTATTGCATTGTGTCAACCTTCCATTACATTATGTCAACTCTTTATCACATTAACCCACAATACTATTGCATTGTGTCAACCTTTCATTACATTATGTCAACTCTTTATGACATTAACTCACAATACTATTGCATTGTGTCAACCATCCATTACATTATGTCAACTCTTTATGACATTAACCCACAATACTATTGCATTATGTCAACCTTCCATTACATTATGTCAACTCTTTATGACATTAACCCACAATACTATTGCATTGTGTCAACCTTCCATTACGTTATGTCAACTCTTTATGACATTAACCCACAATACTATTGCATTGTGTCAACCTTCCATTACATTATGTCAACTCTTTATGACATTAACCCACAATACTATTGCATTATGTCAACCTTCCATTATATTATGTCAACCTTCCAATTCATTATGTCAACTCTTTATGACATTAACCCACACTACCTTTGCATCTTGTCAACTTTCCTTTACATTATGTCAACACCTTATGACATTTACACATACTACAATTATATTTTGTCAACTTGCATTTCGTTATGTTTACTGTTCATGACATTTAATTAAACAACAATTACACTGTGTCAACCTTTCATTACATTATGTCAATTCTTTATGATATTAACTCGCAATACTATTGCATCGTGTCAACCTTCCATTACATTATGTCAGTTTTTTATGTACCAAAACCGTACCATTATTTCACACCAATTTACATGATGTAAATATATTATATATATAATATCAACATTGATAACATTAGGTAGATGTATTCATACATAATACAGACGCTCTTTATATTGAAGTTGGTAGTAGATTTATGTGATGCGAAAATAGTAAATACACTACGTCAATATTTTATAACGTGATATGAATATATGTCTTATATGTTAAGCCAACCCCCCATTCCATGATATGAAAATCCATCTTAGTTTTTACTAACTGATGTGAAAAGCTCATGTCATACTGTGCGCACTCTTCTACATTATGTCGATTCACTATTACGTTATGCGAACACGGGTATCCTCGGCCTTTATATGAGCATAACGTATTTTCCGCCTTCCGCAAGCACTAAAATTGGCGGGAGAGAAACTGTCGTAGAAGAAATTCTCAGCGATTTTGGAATGGCATCTTTAATTAAAATTTTAAGCGACAAATGATTGACAATCTTGAAACGTGCAAAGCCTTAACACTGCGACTGTAAATTAAAGTCACGTCGAAATTCAATGACGTTTACTTTACTTTGATTATTAAATAAATCAAATATTATGAGTCGTGCAGCAATTTTTTTTCTTTTTCTTTTATTTCTTTCTTTCTTTTTTTTTTGGGGGGGGGGGGATAAAAGTCTTAAAATTCTGATCTTACTAAGAACATTGTCATAAGATTTTTATTAACTTCCCTTTTTTTCAAAAGTGTAAACACATCGTATAACACACGTGCACTGGTGGGTTAGGTTGGGTTGGGGGGGGGGGGGGGATCCCGCCCTACCATCTTTAGTGACCAAAATATACATGTACATAAAATTAATAAATTTATTGGTTTTCCTTTGTAGGACAATTGCATTAGTTTCACATTAAGTTTAGTTGAATTAAGTTGAAAACTTTTTTTTCTATAAAACTATAAAGCCTGAGAGCTTCTCTGCTTTCCTCCTTGGTCTCCAACCATATACCGTCCCCCTTCCTTGTTCAAGATTCCCATATCCGCCACTGATATGTGCCTGCCCATGCATGCTTACTAAGGCATATTCAATTGATTTAGATGAGGGACTGGTAGATTTTTGTAATAGAATTCTGGCCTTAGAATCGTTGAAAAATTTTCTAATTCCGGTGACGTAACATCTTTTTTGAAAGGGGAGGTCAACCAGAAAAAAAATATTAATTTGCCCAAAAAAACTTGACAAGCCCAAAAACATTATCCAAGCCCGAAAATCCTTTTTCGGGGAGGGGGGTCCAACTTCGATCAGTCCTAAATTTTTTTTTCAGATATGCTACATTGCCCTCAGTGGATTATACTTCAACAAAAAGTGGGGGTAGGGGCTGCGCTTTCAATGAACATTACATTTTCTATAGTAAAGTTATGTCTGGGAAAGAGGGGGGGGCCGATATTTTGTGCCTGTCATTCTTCCTAATCAATCAGGACCCCCCCCCCCTCTTAACAGTCATTAAAACACGGTCGTCAACATTCATTGTATATTAGATATACAGCTTTGAGATAATGGAAGTGTATTTTTACATCAGGTAATGCACTTTTGGAATCAACATGATAAAGAGTTAACACAATATAAAGATATTTTTAGATCACATAAGAAAAAGTTGGCATAACGTTATAATATATCCACATCACGGTATTGAGTTTTGACATAATGTAATAAAGTGTTGTTATAATATAAAGATATGTTCACATTATGTAATACACTTTTTACACCACGTAATAAAGCACTGACATAAAGGTAAGATGTGTTCACCTCACATCATGATGCTTTCGCCGTAAAATAAAGAATAACCCATATCATGTAATAATGCTTTGATATAATAGAAATATACACTCTCAAAAAAGAATGGACTTTTGACTTCATGTAATGCTAAGTTTAATTATAAAACGCAATTTACTTGACGTAATGCAATTTTGACCTCACATATTAAAGAAATGAAATGATGTAAAGAAACATTCATTTCACGTAATAAAGTTTTAACACAATGTAAACACATTATCACTTCACATAATGAATTTTTTACTTCAAGTTATGAAGTGCTGACATAATGAAAGGATGTATTTACTTCATGCTATGTAGTATTGGCATGATGTTAAGATATTTTTACATCATCTCATAAGAAATTGACATAACGTAAAGATATGTTCACACCACGTTATGATAAATTGACATAATAAATGCATAGTTGTATGCTATAAGGCAGTGATGGCGTTCCATACAATGCGCTTTAAAGAGCTTGCGGGAAAATGGTAACGTCATATTTCTATGACGTGAACGTTAAGTGTGTGTTGCATAACAGTTCAGTAAGTTGTAAAGAGTTAAAGCCCGATTTATACTGTATTGAAACTCCACTGAAATAAAAATTATTTATTTGCAGATATTCAAGGTTAAATGAATCTAATAATACGTTTTCTCCTACAATGAAATGGCAAACATCCCACTTTGCATTGATCACCTTCAAATATTTTGTAATAATAGTACACTGTATAAGAAAAAAACCCAGCCCCCTCCCCCTTTATCGTAAAATAAATTCCTTATTCAACTGAAATATCGCATATCCTAATAATATATATAAATACTAGCGGTACGTGCACTGTAAGCAATGAGCACCTGCCTCCCATATGAATATAATGGCAGTGTCTTTTTTTAGCTCTACTGGTCAGTGACCAGAAGACCTTATGCGATGGTAAGGTGTCCGTTGTCCGTCCGTCTGTCTGTCTGTAAACAATCCTCCTACAGTTTTGATCTGATTTCAGTATAATTTGGCACACAAATAGACTTCATAAAGATACATAAATTAGTGCATGTGTTTTTAATTTCGATGAACAGTATTGCTATGGTTGCTAAAAATAGAATTTTCTGTGAAATACATTCAAAATGCTACTCCTCCTACAGTTTTGGTCTAATTTCAATATAACTTGGCACACAAGTAGACTACACTAAGATACATTATTCTATATACATGTATCGGTTTTTGATCTGGATGAACATTGTTGCTGTGGTTACTAAAAATAATTTTTTTTTTTGTAAAATCCTCTCAAAATGCTACTCTACACAGTTTTAGTCTGATTTTAATATAATGTGGCATTCACGTAGACTACATTGAGATACATAATTGTCTTAATTGTTTTTCTTATGCGCCCGGATCAAAAGATCCGAGGCGTATATTGTTTTTGTCCTATCTGTCTGTTTGTCTGTTGTCTGCAAACTTTAACCTTCGCTATAACTTTTGAACCATAAATGATAGAGACTTCATATTTGGCATGCCTACTCCACTAATGTAACTCTTTCAAATGACATCAAGGTTAATGACCTTGTGACCTTGACTGTGACCTATATGCTAAAAATAGAGGGGTTTTTTGCAAACTTTAACCTTTGCCATAATTTTTGAACCATAAAAGATAGAGACTTCATATTTGGTATACATACAACACTTATTAAGCTTTTTTAAAAGACAGCATGGTCAATGACCTTGTGACCTTGACTGTGGCCTATACGCTTAATATAGCTTTTTTGATGGCAAACTTTAACCTTCACCATAACTTTTGAACGAAGAAAGATAGAGACTTAATATTTTGCATGCATACTCCACTAGTGAAGCCCTTTCACATGACACCAAGGTCAATGACCTTGTGATCTTGACTGTGTCTTATATGCTAAAAATAGCTTTTTTGAACCTTCACCATAACTTTTGAACCATGAAAGATAGAGACTTCATATTTGGTATCATACTTCACTAATCAAGATTTGTCAAATGACACCAAGATCAATGACCTTGTGACCTTCACTGTGACCTTTATGCTAAAAATATGTTTTTTAAATTTGTTGCCGCACATGTGTTTCACAAACACATCTTGTTTTAATTTATTTTGATGAATGATGTTGCCATGATACAGTACTTTATTTTCAAATTGCAAATTAAATTTATTAAATAAAAATCCCGATCATTAACTGTGTCCGAGAATTTTTTATATTTTATATTTTTCTCTAGACAAAGTCGGTATGTTGTCTGAAAAATATTTACATGAAATATTAAAACGGGTTGTTATGAAATAATCAAAGTGAAACAGATTCAGGTTGGGAAAAGAAATCCATAATCTTAATACATGTCTTAACACCTTTTTTCCTATAAACGTGTTATACGAGCATGCAATACTGAAATGTGGGTTAATGAGGATTTGAATTCTAACAGGACAGAGAACGAGTGGCGATCTCTCTGGCACACAGACTGTCATCGCGTCTGTCATTATGAACTGGATCAACATGTAGACTTGGCCTGTCGGATGGACATTTACAGAATCCGGAAACGCTCTGCAGACTGGGAGCGTGCAGCTAAACGGAAACACATTAACGGGGGTCAGTACTTCCTTTGTTTTATCTCAAAAATCTAAAATCTTGTTTTTTTTAATCTTAGGAAATATGTAGATAATTAAATTTTTTTTAATAGAATTCTCTGAAGACAATGGCGTTTTTATAGAAAAATCTGCTTCAATGAAGTTTTTATCTCCAGTAATGGACATGCGAAGTAAAAAGAATGTTTTGAACGAGTGTTGCTATTCCAAAGGATGTAGCTGGGAAGAATTCGCAGAATTTTGTCAGTTTTCTATAAGACTTCCCGCTACAGATGCTAACTCCTGTGCGTGATAAGTTGTCACTCTGTAGAACGATGTAACCAGTCACTCTGTAGAACGATGTAACCAGAAATGGAACAACAGGAAGCCTTTAATAATCTTCATCAAAACAACGTAGATAAATGTTACGAATTACATTGTAAAAATAAATTAAGTTAAAATGTTTTGCAATTTCAGTCAATTAAGATATTCTAAAAATAAATTAAGTTGAAATGTTTTGCACTATCAGTCAATTGAGATCAGATTTCTATACCCTTATGAGATCAAGGATTTCACTTGAACTGCAGGTTCCTGAACCATTTTAAGATTATTTAAGGAATGTTTTTAAGTTTTGTGTGAATTATTGGTGTGTAAATCACACAGATTTGTCACGTAGAAATATTTAGGAAAATATGCTTACGTGCAAGCCTTGTGTGATACATAGAAGATATCTATATTGTGTGATTTGATATTGGCTTTATCCAACGAGTTGAAATTGTGTATATTGGCGAGGCTTTCCGAGCGAATATACACCATTTCAAAGGAGTTTGATAAAGCCAATATCAAATCACACAGTTATTGTTCTATTTATCTCATACGACTTTTAACAAAACTTTGAGACTTCCCCGGCGAAACTACATGAATGATTGCAACTTCAAATTGATGACGTATAACTTGATGACGTAGCACCGTTGATGTTGACATGCCTCGAAAGAAAGAAGATCGATCGAGTTCAAAATTTATAATTTTTGCTATCTGTGTTTTTGAAAACCTTATGTGACAATTACCGGAGCTTTACACTAAACGAACTTCTGACTGAAAGTTGTAAGGACCATGGAATCGTGAAAATTAACTCTTTGTATGATGGCAGTACAAGACGTCATAGGCAAGCTAGGCTACTTGTAGATTCGTTGTTGATCAATGGAAAGTTACACCTACATTACTAGGTAGGCCTACGTAGTATAATATAAAAAAGCATTATTGAAGATATTAAAGGAATCTATAACAACAACTTAACTGCTAGGCTTTACTTTCTCCAAAAACGATTTAAGGGGGGGGGGGTCACATCTGTCTTCCAGTACAGCCCATGCGCGGATCTAGAGGGGGGGTCGGGGGGTCAGGACCCCCCCTGAAATATACCAGGGAAAAAAATGTATATACTAAAACAAGAAAAAAGTTACCATGGACCCCCCCTGGCGGACGCCGACCCCCCCCCCCCTGGTAAACGCGAATATGTGTGAAATGGGTATGAAAAGTTAAATTTTTTTGGCAATTTGGCACCCCCCCCCCCCCCCCCCCCCCACGAAATAGGTTTTTTTTTTTATTTATTTTTTGCTTGTCAAGAAATTTCAGGGATTGGATGTTTTTTTGACTGGGGTGGACCCCCCCTGGAAAAAATTTCTGGATCCGCGCCTGCAGCCAATACATGTTCCTTGATAAAATAAGACACTTCTTTGACATATACGAGTCTTTTTCTTGCTTTTAAAGACATTATTGTTCTTTATCATTCATTTAATAAGGGCAAGATTTTTTACAAATCATGACCCCACGGGGTAGGGTGGGCCCATAGTGGACGATCAAAGTTTTGCATTGCCTGACAAAAAATAAATCTATTGTTCCGTCATTGTTGTTTTATAGAGACGTTTGCGGTCAACGCTGTCATTCCATCTTTACACAATATAATTATGTTCTTCAGGCAAAAAAAAGTAAAGTATGAAAAAAATTAATTGATTGTTGTGGTTGTTTATCGTGAAAACGGAAATTTAGGCAAAGTCCAACTAACTGAATGTTGACTTCACTTAGAACGGTATATGTCCAATGTGGTATTGCAAATAAAAAATGTGTTTGTGAAAACACTGATGCCCCCTTTTTGCATGAAAGGGAAGGTTAAATTTTCTCAAATGCAATTCAAGTATGTTGATACCAAAAGTAAGGGCTTATCACATAAAATACAAACGTAAATGAAATATTAAACCCTAGCACCACCTGTTTAAAAGTTATGACCAAGTTTAACATTTTTAAAAGGTAAGTCAAACACCGGGATCAAATATAAAAGCCCTAACCCTAAACCCTTCAAAAGTTATTGCCAAGGTTAAAGTTTTTAAAAAGTAGGTCAAACTACAAGGTCAAAGTCAAAGTTGTTGGAATAAAAAAAAAGGTCTTGTTGCAAGGATTATAAATATGTGATAGTATGAAAGCCCTAGCCCTTACCATTTAAAAGTTTTGGACAAGGTTAAGGTTTTTAAATGTACATGTAGGTTAATCTCCAAGGTCAAGGGTGTCAAGGTTGTTGGTTTCTGAAGAGAGGTCATGTCACAAAGAATACCTTCTGTATGTATACTTAAAATTGCGGGCTTAATATTTTAGCGGTTTTGGCTCAGACGATGGTGCGCTAATTCATGAATACCACTAAGAATACATTTATAAATGAATATACGGCACGAACATGTGTAGCGCTTATTCATGATTACGCCAACAACTCCATATCCATTCATTGCGCTAAATTTTGAATACACCAAATTATGTACACATACCCCGGTACATGTGAAGTAAGAAAGTCCTAGACCTTACCATTCAAAAGGTTTGTCCAAGGTTAAAGTTTTTAAAGTAGGTAAACCTCCAGGGTTGTTGGTTTCTGAAAATAGGCCTTGTCATAAAGAATACATATGTGAAGTATGAAAGTTGTAGCACCAGCCGTTCAAAAGGTACGGACAAAGTAAGTTTGGAAATTTTGTCAAATTCAAAGGTCAAAAGGTCAAGAGGTCAAATTTGGTGGTGCCCAAAGAAAGGTCCTATCACAAGGAATACACCTTTGAAATATAAAAGCCATAGTCCCACCCAGTCAAAAATTATGGGCAATGTTAAAGTTTTTCGGACAAACAGACAGACGGAGAGGGCAAAAACCATATACCCCCGAACCTTCGTTTACGGGGGTATAAAAAAAAACAACGATTACTCACCATTTTGCCTTTAATCCTTTGAGAAAATAGAATTTTTTGAAGTCAAAACTTGATTATTTCAAATACACTCAGTCAGGTGCAGTCCTACATGTATGAAGTCGAGTGCAAAACGAATAACTAATGTCTTAAAGACTCCTTTAAGCTCCTGACTTTCATTCATTAAAAGACAAAGCTATTACCGTCATGTACACATATTTTGAATATGCTGAAATTAATCTTATGAACTACTCACTATGGACCGTCACCTGACCTGTTGAAAACAGGCTAATATCTCTTTGAACCTGTGTTATATTGCACTTTTCATGATTAATTTGCACCTTTGATATTTTACTGTTGCTGTGCTCCTGTTTCGTATTGTTTTGAATGGACTTGACTCCATATACAATGTATTTTATAACAAGAAACAAAGGGAAAACAATATGTATTTGTAATACACTGATGCCACCGTATGGCAACAAAGCGAAGATTAAACTTTTCTTAAATGAAAATTAAATATCATGTTGGTACCCGAATTAAGGTCTTCTCACAGAAATATTCAGTTGTGAAATATGAAAGCCTTAGCACCACCTGTTCAAAAGTTATGGCAAGGATAAGTTTTTGAAAGGTAGGTCAAACTCAAGGTCAAAGGGTCAAAGTTGTTGATTTCTTTTTTAAAAAAGGGCTTGTCACAAGGATTATAATAATGTGAAGTATGAAAACCGTAGTCCTATTTGTTCAAAAGTTATGGCCAATGTTTTCTAAAAGTAGGTCAAACTCCAAGGTCAAAGGGTCAAAGTTCTTGGTATCCAATGAAATGTCTTGTGACATGGATAAAATATGTGAAGTATGAAAGCCCTAGCCCTAACTATTCAAATGTTATAATCAAGCTCTGTTTTTAAATATGTAGGCCAAACTCCAAGGTCAAGGTCAAAGATATCAAAAATCGTGTTATTACATTTTGCGTTATTACATTTCGCGTTGTAACACTGCGTACATGTAACTCAATTAGTTCCGCAACAGTGAAACGCATATCACGTTTAATTACGTTCCTAACTCTTTTGACAAGATTTTTAACTAAAACCTGTTTCTTTGCAGACCATCCATCGTCCGATTCAAACTCGCTACCACTCAAAAATTGTATTTTCCATATTTATACAAATACACGACTTATTATATCCCCGCTTGAAAAGCGGGAGGGTATATAGTAATCGTTATGTCCGTCCGTCTATATGTCCGTCCGTCTGTCTGTCTGTTACGCTTTGGGGTACCCATCTCTTATCCGCAACTCCTCCTATACCACTGAATGAAATTTAATGAAACTTCCACAGAATCTTTATTACATATTGTCATTGTGCACCTCCTATTTTATTTTTCGATCCGACACATATTTTGGGTTTCCCACAACAAAAGATGGACACTCCTATTATATTCATATGGGAGGCAAAATTCTTAACAAATCTTCGGGTTATAACGAATTCTGATATAACGAATATACGGATATAGCGAACTGATTTTGCCCGTTGAGGTTAAATATAATGAATTTTACATTTTTATAACGAACTCACAAAATTTGAATAATTGACTGCCTTTAGCATTTGTATATAAAATTCATATAATTTAGTTATCGAAGGTATGTTTTGTAATATTTGCTTCCCCAACATATTTGGTAGTAATTCTTGAAGGAAAACATGCATATTGCGAATTCGCTATATATGGTTATACGAATTCGTTTTACGGATATAACGAATTACGGATATAGCGAATTAAATTAACAGTACAGAATTTTTACTTATATTCATATGGGAGGCGGGGAGTATCATTTAGTGAGCTCATTGCTCACAGTAACTCTAGTTTTCATATATTTCCTGGTTTGTACAGAATTTTTTAAGTTTGCTAAAGAAGTTTCCCGATTGCAAAGCAAAATTTTATTGCTACTCGCTGCTCCGTGACGTCCTCCAACGTCATGGTTTTTTTTTGTCATTTTTTATCAAGTGCATTTGTGTTTAGAAACTGATATCTTTTAAACGGAGTGATATATTACATTACCTGATTGCATCGTAAGTAATATAGCAAGACTAAATTTAACATGTAATTTAAATTTAGTTTCAGCTCCATTTATTAGAGGTATGGCTTTAAATACTATAGAGTGAAAATTATTAAATTACTTAATTTTGACATTGCTCCGTGACCCCATTTTTGCTGTTCTAAATCTTCGATAACTTTTATAAATATGAAGATGTATTCCAATATTTTTACTCAAGTTATTCCAATTTGTTGTTAAAATATGTGTACCAAATTTGGATATAATATGACATTAAATAAAACTAGAGGTACTGTGAGCAATAAGCTCACTAAATGATACCCCCACCCTCCCATATGAATATAATGGGAGTGTCCATGTTTTGTTGTGGGAAACCCGAAATACGAGGGCTGTTCAATAAATAATGTCCTGGACTGTATGACATACAATACAGATATCATATGACATTAAACTTGACTTTCTCTCATTATTGAATCTTTAATGAATTTATAACAGTTTATGTGACCACTTTTCATCACATAGTTTCATCGTGAGAAGCTGGGAAACAAGGGCTATTCGAGACACTGCATTATAAATCAATGGTAAAGTGTCAGTTAACTAGAGTGAAAATAAAAGCATTCATTAAAGCTGCTGTAAAACTTGTTAAAAATTCCAAAGAAATATTCACTGAAATTTGTGACATTTACAGCAACCAATGCCTGTTTTATAGACAAATGAGCAGGTGGATTTCAATTATAAAAAATTATATAATGGGCATCAAAAATGGGTACCGTCCTTGCCAACAAAATTTATAACAACTTATGTACTGTTTGCCAAATTTCAACAAATAATATTTGATGATGCATGATTGACTTTAAGACACATAACAAATTTGGTAGACATCATATCGGGAGTAGTTTACTCTGTTTTTAAGAAACGTTTGACGGCAAAAAAGCTTAGTACTCAAAGGTCATTCTATATTTTGAAACTTGAGTGAAAGCGGCAGCGTGTACGAATGTCTTAACAATTATTTTAAAATATCAGTAATTGTAGTTATCCACATTTGTTTGATATTCAAACAGATAACGGAACATGAATCTGTTGCTTAAAACCCTCAAAACAAAATTTACCTTAAGATGTACGAGGGTTGTCCCGTAAAATCGTGGACAAAGCGTTTTTCTCGAAAAGTAATGGGCGCACTAAGCTGAAATTTTCAGTAAATGTTTAGTCATCATATTTAAGTGTATCATAATGTTTTTGATAATATATATACAAAAATAAAGATTTTATTCTGCCTGAATGTGCACAGGGTACGGTCCTACGGCGCACGGTAAAAATAACAAGGTTGTATTAGAGAATATACAAGTATTAATTCAATAAAAGTTTTCAATACATAAGATTAGGATGAAAATAATCCTAATTCGATTCCTTAATCAATTCTATCGTCTTTTTGAAAATTTCAAGGCAATTGGTTAAATTTTGGCTGTTTCCCGAGCATTCGAAATGGAAAAGTTGTATACACAATAGAAGAAAAATGGCGACGTTTCATGACGTTACGGCGCACCGGAGAGCAGTTCAATTAGATGAGGATGTTTTAATGACACTTTAAAAGACTTTAAATGAATACGGAAGAACGAAAATATGAAAAATATCACCAGATTTTTAGTATACAAATAAAATTGACGTTTTCTTAGCGAAGTCTTCTTGATTGAGTCCCCAGATAGTACAAAACATGCGGACAGACTGCCATTGTAATAGTAAAAACGCTGTCACTGTCGACCGTCGATATGGGATTCTGATTTAGTTGACTGATGGTAAGAATACTGTCCGTAACTTGCTCATAAATATTCAGAAGATCGCATGAGTGTGCCACATTGGTTCCTAAACTGGTAATAAATACTCACGTATGTAAATCAATAAAATTTCTAAATCTAAGTGGGGCTTATCCAACTTTATTTTAGCAAACATGAAGCATGACGCTGTTGTAGACACGTCATCCGTGCGCCGTAGGGCGCTACAATACATAACATAAAGTATCACAATTTGTTTATTTATGCATATACATGTATCTATTTGAAATTTGCTATGTATATTTATAATATATGTACTAAAAAGTAGTGAAACTTTCAGAACGCAACGATGATTATTTTTCAAACTAGACAACTTGTCCACGATTTAACGGGACAACCCTCGTACTTGATAAAAACAGCGAAAGTCTGAAAAGAGCAAAGATATGCAAGAGCACAAAGACGGATTTATATGCAATTTTCTTGAATATTAGTGGTATTGTTGTTCAAATTCGTACTCGGGGAGACGGTTTTATTTCTGGAGGAGTCTAGAAAGCAATTTTTTGCAAAAAATTCAAAAGCTTTATTGGAGGTAGGATCCAGAATCAGGAATCCACTATATTAAATTTCTTCATGACAGCGTCCAAACCCGCACGCCCTGAAGAGTAAAGGGATTTTCGGGATAAATAGAAGGTTAATGTTTTTTCACATTAACAATATTCGCCAGATCTTTGATCTTTTAACTTGTTTCTATTTCCAAATTTGAAAAAACACCTTTCAGAAGGAAGAAACAAGTCCAAGAAATCATAGGTATCTGCCATTTTCCAGTATACTAAGGGTCATACCCAAAAATGAGTTCTAAAAACAATCAGAAATTGGATAAAAAATGTTACGGATATGTGTTTTAATTGAAAGAGATTTATGAGTAAAATCATAAAGACTAAATCATTGAAAAGCGTCTTTTGCTCCTTTTCGAGCACCGAGGACATTATTTATTGAACAGCCCTCGTATGTGTCAGATCGAAAAGTAAAGGCCCTGTCACACCAAGCTGCGTTCACACGGAGTCATTACGGCGTTGTTAAATTTTTAAAATCGCCGTGGTATCGCAGGAAAATTGTACAAATTTCTGTAAAATTTTCACAATATGAAGATGTCACGGCGTCCCTACGGCGACGGACGCGATTCTACGGCGATCTCACGGCGTTCTACTGCGTTCCCACGGAGATCTCTCGGCGATTGACTGCGCTCCCGCGGAGTTTTTACGGCGCGTTAGGAGTTTTCAGCTCGTGTTCACGGCGTTCTCACTGCGCTGGCTGCGTTTACAATACGTTCACAATGCGTTCTATACTCACTGATATGTATTCAGAAGGAATGTAAAACATTTTTGTTTAAAGATTGAAGTTACACGATGAAAAGACTTCTAATCATGCCAAGAAATATTCTTAATAATTAAAAATGTTCTATATTTAAATAATTTAGTACTAAATTATTAATAGTTTTATGATTAAACTCCTTTTTTTCAATTTCGTCGGCTCAGTTGTGTTGTTAGATTTTCTTTAATTTTATTATGAATGTAAAAAAAAATAAATAAACACACCGAAAAGTTTATTACAAAATTTAAGTGAAACAACAGTACAAGTTCTGGTGTAATTAGGTCTTTCCACCTTTCTGTGGAAAGACCTATTGATATTCTTCTGTTTATTATTCTTTTTTTTTATTATTATTTTTCCGCCGCATGTTTTTTTGTTTCAAGATTTATCGAAAAGATTTATAGTCCATAAGAATGTACTCCGTAGAAGATTATTGCAGTTCACCCTGCGTAAATGTACCTTGACCCCTTTCGAAGTTATTGCCCCTTTCGCAAGAAATGTTTGTTATCGCTACTTCTCCGAAACCATAAACCGCAGAGATTCCAAACCTTTATTAATGTTTACGACTGATTTAGTAGACTCTCCAATCAAACATTGCGAAAGGATTCGTTAACTCCTATAATGAATTATTGCCCCTGAATGTTTGCAATGTTTACGAATATCAAGAACTTTTCTAAAACGACAAGGCGTAGAGACATGGGACCAACTGCAAAAGATTCATTGACCTTTGACCTTAAAATCTAGGTGAAGGTCAAAGGTCAAGGTCATTCAAAATATGTAAAATTTAGCATTTTTTATAGCTCTTTTGTTCTTAACCAAATTCTAAACATCTTTGCATCTTTAGTATGTACTCTTAAAACCATTTCAGAGATTCCATGCTTGTCCCCTAAAATTGAATCCTCTGAAAGTTAGTGCCCCTTTCAGTGTAAACCCTTGTTATCGCTACTCCTCCGAAACCGTAAACCGTAGAGATTCCAAACCTTTATTAATGTTTACGACTGATTTAGTGGACTCTCCAATCAAACATTGCGAAAGGATTCGTTAACTCCTATAATGAATTATTGCCCCTGAATGTTTGCAATGTTTACGAATATCAAGAACTTTTCTAAAACGACAAGGCGTAGAGTCATGGGACCAACTGCAAAAGATTCATTGACCTTTGACCTTAAAATCTAGGTCAAAGGTCAAGGTCATTCAAAATATGTAAAATTTAGCATTTTTTATAGCTCTTTTGTTCTTTACCAAATTCTAAACATCTTTGCATCTTTAGTATGTACTCTTAAAACCATTTCAGAGATTCCATGCTTGTCCCCATAGACTGAACCCTATAAAAGTTAGTGCCCCTTTCAGTGTAAACCCTTGTTATCGCTACTCCTCCGAAACCGTAAACCGTAGAGGTACAAAACCTTCAACAATGTCTGCGACTAATTTAGAACACTTCTCATTCCATTTGTGCGAAAGAATTCGTAAACCATTTTAAGTAGTTTTTGACACTGACAGTTTCTCATGTTTACGAAGAACTGAAAACTTCTTAACGACAAGTCGTAAAGACATGTGGACAATGCATGAGACCTTCTCACCTTTGACCATGAGGATAAGGTCAAGGTCAAAGGTCAAAGTTATTGGGAAAGTATCCAAATTGCTTATAAACATTTTTTTTGGGGGGGGGGGGTTGGGGGGTTGGGTTGGCGTTGGTTTAAATGATCTTGACCCTTGACCTTTGATCTTGATCCTAATTCAAATTTATTTCAATTTTATTTAGATTTGATATCAATCGAATAAATCGAAAAAAAAGCTAATTTTCCTCTCAAATAATTTTCCACGCTCTCAGTGACACAGTTTTCTTCACGAAATGCATGTTTCAAGTTTAATTTATGCTGATAACTAATAATACAATCCAAATAGAGATGATTATTTAATCTTACCTATGAGTTCACCATATCTGTCAAAAAACCAACGCGCCTATATTTTCATAAAATAGTAAACACAGTGCCGACACGGAAGTTCGGTCTACTATCACTGCGTTCATGCTGCGATCATGTGCGTTCTCACGGCGTTCGTACGGAGCTCCCAACGCGTTGTCGGAGATCTTACGGCGAATATAAATACGTTTCTACTGCGATTTTATCAGACCACAATAACACGGCGCGTACTTTGTGTATGCCCAAAGTGATCGCCGTGCCCTGGCATTCTATGATACCCTGTGCGACCCTACTGCGTTCATTTGAGATTTCGTCGCGTTGTCACGGCGCTGTAGGAGACTCTACTGCGATCAACTCGGCGTTTTGCATTTTTATTGACGCCGTGCAATCGCCGTGAGGACGAAGACCCGGTATGACAGGGGTTTTACAAAACCCTTTTTTGTTTGGTTCTTTTGATTTGTTTGTTGTTTTTTGTTTGGTTGATTTTTTATAAATATTAAAGTCTGTGTTTTGTGTTATCTTACTATTGCCTATTATTCGAAGAGCTCTTCGTTCAATGCTTAGCGTACAGAATAATTATATCATTCAGAATATATTGTATTATAGACGAAGGGTGAACCAAGAACACAATTAATCCCAATCCCTCCCATACTCACCTAGCAGAGCGAGTCAAAATGAATTATTTACAAATTGCATGCAATAATTCTGTCAATTTAAAGAAATCACTAAGTAGTTTCAAGTGACTTTGATATTGTCGATTTGTAATTTGCGTATGCAGATATCCATCTCAATGTCGGCGCATTCTGTTGGGGTATATATCATCTGGTTTCAGGTGTCATTTTTATAAGGAACTTTTATATTTACTTTGATTCCTGGTGCATGGATTTTGAAAGTATAATTGTCTTGTGATTTTGACATTCTGAAAACTCAAGAGCATTATCTGTGTCGACTACTTATGACTTTTTGCGTTTTTAAATTGCCCAAAACAAAACTATTTTAGTTCATCAAGGCCTGCCATTGTTAGTTTATGTCTGTGTCAACAATATATGTTGAAGGAACAAAAGAACTAAAGAACGAATCCTTATCAATATTGAAACGAATTTTAAAATTATTGCAATTCACATACAGTCTTGTACGAGGAGCTATCAAAAAGTTCGTGGACTAGCGCCATAAAATTAAAACCGCTTTAGGTACGTCAATGGATTTTAAAACATTTAGTCATCATCATTTTTTTCTATCCATAGAATAAATCACAAATCATAAATTTCATTTTTAAATAAATTAGTAAAGTTTTTGTAAGCAATGGTATGTTCAGGCGGCGCAACCTCGAATACGACATTTTTTTCGATCTAAGTGTAACTAAGATAGACTATTTTGATATAAACATTTGACATCCAAATATCCAGTTAATTCAAGTATGTGTTAATGTTGGGACACTATTATGCCATAAAATATGGAATTTTTACCTAATTCTGGAAATTCTATGTAATGTTATTGTAAATTTTACATGGCGTCTCCAAACAAATATTGACTTGAAAATGACGTCAAAAGGGGGGAGAAGTTTCCTTTTCGAACTTTCTATAAAGTTTTGCGAAAGGAAAACCTAGTATACACCTAGGAATGTTTAAACTGGCTACGGAGAAATAATTTGCATCCACGTTACTTGTTTTTTTACTGCCAAAATAGACTCAGAGAGAAAAGGGATGCAAAGTTAATGTCGATTTGTAGTCAAGGTTTGAAAAATCTATCACGTCAAATAATGACGTTGATCATATGTTTTAGCTATATTGAACTCCAAAAGCAAATATGCTGGCATAATCAATCGAGGATCTCTCCCAATGTATAAATCCATTGGCAATAATATATGCATTTATAGCTGCTGTTCATGACATTTTAAAATCATAAAAACAAGACGGGTTGAAGTCCTTACTCAGCTCTAGGAAATCTCATCAAGTGCACGATGTAGATGAAGCGGACATTGAACAAGCTAATTCAGAGAATTCGTGTCCCCCGCTTAGGGAAAAAGTCGGCTCCCCCTGACTGAATTTGTAGAATTATTAAATGTATACGTGTATACTGAAGCAAATAAAATACATGTATGTCAATATGCATACAAAGATTTGATTGCTTATTCTTTATTATGTGTATAGAAGATTTTTTTATATGGAATGTTTATCACACTGTAATGATGATTTTATAACCTCATGTACATTTTTCATTTTTTTATGCTGAATACTATCATTTAGTGAAAAAAAAAAGTATTTAAAAAAAAAAAAATTCAAAAAGAAAGGATATCCGAGATCGATCCCGGGACCTCTCACATTTGAAGCGAGAGACATAACCACTAGCCCACGGAATCGCTCTACGCGCAGTGAAGTATATGCAGAATTGAAGTCACATACATGTATATATTCATGTTTTCATGTTCGGTATTCTCAAAATTTTACACAATCCATGGTGTTTGATTTATTTAGCCTTTATTAAACAGTTCTAATAGATGTAATAAGAACATAAAGTCCGCCGAGAACCTGTTTTATACGCAATAACTCTCCTCATGCCCCTGCGCTAAAAATAGCGACACGTAATACTATAAATACTAATAAAACAAACGGGGCGGGGTACTTTGAGAGGGGCGAGAGATTTCCTTTTCATCTATATATGGTATAAAATACATTGCATACAGCTCAAAATCTTCTTGAAATATATTGAAATGATATATTTTCAACAGACAGAATGTATAAATTTACGACCTTGAACTTTGACCTTTTGACCTCAAAATCAATAGGGGTCTTCATTAGGCCACAGGGAGTTGTTATATAAAATTTCATTGCAATAGCTCAAATGGTTCTCGAGATATCGTGTGGAAACGAAAGTGTTTTAACAGACACAATTTGCTTATTTATGACCTTGACCTTTTACCTTTTGACCTCAAAATCAATAGGGGTCTTCTTTAGTCCATAGGGAGTTGCTATGCTAAATTTCATTGCAAAAGCTCAAAGGGTTCTCGAGATATCGTGTGGAAACGAAAGCGTTACAGACAGACAGAAAGACGGACGGACGGAGACGTTTATCCCCCACTTTTCAAGCGGGGGACAATTACGTTGTCGGATGTCATGAATTAAGCTCAGCCCGGGTGATCATATAATGTCGTTTTTATTTACCCCACTTCAAGCGGGGGACAAATTTTCCAATAATATCCTTAAAACGGAGTCATGAATCTAAACGGACATGAGAGTATCAATAATGTCGTTTTTAAAATTTGAGAAATAATGAAAGTATCAAACTAAAATTTTCAACATTTTTTTATTTTTTGTTGTTTTTTGTTCCTTACAAATTTTGTAAGCTCAGACAACATAGTACTAATTTCATCGCTCCAGTCCACGAACTTTTTGATAACCCCTCGTACTTTTCCCTCTATCTAAAAAAAATGAACAAATGTTAATATATCTCTTTTTTTTCAAAAAGTACCCCCTCTTCTCGACCACCCCTCCATTTCAGAATTTGATTTATATAGGGCAATACAACTGTATTAATCTTAATAAACACCAATATATAGAACCTTAAATTTAAATGTCTGTATTACAAAATTACATTTTTGTGACATTTACTTACACTCCTTACATTAATGGCAATTGTCATATATATTCAATAATATTTGTGTACAAAAAAAATTTGCAGTTATTCACCAAATATCTGTTTTAATAAGATCACTTCTGTGTTTTTGCTGTGCACTTTGATTATTTATTATTAAATAGAGAACTGTCAAGACAAAAGAAAACACCTTACCTTTACGGAAAGATATTAACATATCTGATGACTAATAATTCACAAAAATAATAGATGCTTTACTGTTGATTTTTTTTTCTGTCTTTTAGCTCGGTTGGCAGGGGATTGAACATAAACTGTTGCTTAATTACAATTTATCAATAACATTTTAGCTCAACTGAGCCGAATGCTCAACTGAGCTTTTCTGATTAAAGTGTCCAACGTTCGTCTTTCGTCAGTCGTCTGAAATTTTTTTTTTTTTTTTTTACATTTTCGACTTCTTCTCATGAATAACTGGCAACGGGCAATTTTAACCAAACTTCTCACAAAACATAATTTGGGTAATGGTTATTCAAATTTATGCACAGGATATACCGCGCCTCCATTCAATGAGATAAAATGAAGAATTCGTGACAATTGGTGACATTTTTTTTTTTAAAAAAAACTCCCTAAAAAAACGTAGTGTTACAACGCACTTTTAAAAAAATTATGCACTTTGAAAAAAATTTTCAAAGTGCGTTAAATTTGGAACCAATTCAACGCACTTTGGAAAAATAAAATTTCTTTTCAAAGTGCGTTAATAGCGACCATATTTATGCACTTTGAAAAAAAAGTGTATGGTCGATATTCTTGCAAATCTTAGGTATGATAAATAATTGAACCTATTGGATAACTTTTCGGTGATAAGGTCACTTCAGGATGTGAAAGTGAGCGATTTCTACATACTCAGAAATTTCTTTCTCTCTGAAATGTTTTATAATTGTACTTGATTTTTTCCAGTTTGCATGCATTTCATGAAAACTAAAATTTATTGAAAGTTTTCAATGTCATACTAGTTATGCAAATACATATTTTGGTGTAGCATAGGCATCGGGTATACCGGGAGGGGTGCTTAGGCATACGAATGTTTTACAAAGATATAGTTACTTTATATAGACATTAAAAAATTGTGGCTTACTTTCAGGGGGGCTACGTTCAATTTGCTACTCACGGCTAGGTAAAAGAAGAGTTGGGCTGAGAGACATTCTACTCGTTTTCTCCTTGTTGTAACGAGGTTATATTAATTCATGTAAATCAAAAAAGTTTTCGAAAGATATAATTATTACAAATTATTCTCTCAATTACTAAAATCGAAGTCTAGAATTTTTGTTTAATACAAACTTTTTTTCAAAGTGCGTTTAATTTCCCTATGGTAAACAATGTTGATGTACACTTTTAACGCACTTTGAAAAATTTTTCAAAGTGGTTGAGTGTGTCCAAAATTTAACTTTGGAAAAAAAATTCAAAGTGCGTTGATTTTGTTCCAATTTTAACGCATTTTGAAAAAAATTTCAAAGTGCGTAATATCTTAAGTGCGTTGCCACACAGTTTTATCGTGAAAGACATTGGTTAGACATCATCGTCGTAGTTTATCGAGATTTGTCTGAAAAAAGAAATCTGAATGTGATTTTTTTTCATAAAGTCAGATAATGTAACAGAGCGGATGTTACAACAATGATTAAAAATATGTACAAAAATATCATTTCTCAAATTAGACTGAGCTACTTGCTCAAAAAGTGATTCACGGGAAAGCTCAGATGTACCTTCTGAGAACCCAGCAGAGAAAAATATATACAACAAAAATAGAATATTGGACGGGGTAAAACTCAAAATCTTAATTTAGCTTTTTCACCATTTCAAGTGCGGCTCAATGCTGGATTATCTATTTATTAACCAAGTTTATACTTTAATTTAATTATCAAAAGTTTAACTTAAATGTAAGATAGAGATAGAAAGACTTGTTCTGTCAAACCCCTGTCCCACCTTAATCTAAGTTTTCGTCAGCACCTTGACCTCTCTACTACTGTCCTTCTGACTAAATGTGCTAGAGCTCAGGTCTGAGAAGACAGCGCTTTTATACCTTTCTAATTTTCTTGAATTACTTGATTTTTATTGACTAATGACTAAAATCAACTTCTCTTTACGAAAGAGTTCCTAATATCTGTGATCATCACAATAGTTCTAACAAGTTTATCTTCTCAAAAAGATAGGTGAGCTAGCGCTGTGGCAATTTTTAAACTCAGACAAGAAGATTCGTGATCCACTAATTTATTTTGCTTGATTCTTTAATGTTTAATGAGTCTGGACTGACTGGAGTCTGATAGTTAAAGTTATAATTTTTTGTGAAGTGTATTTTATAGAATTAAAATTATATTAGTGTGGAACTGCATTGTATCAATCGCTTATTGTGTCTTGCCAACAATTTTGAAAAGACGTTATCCAGGAAGGGGGTATTATTCGTAAGCTAGATGTATAGAATCTTAGCATTATATGACCTAAGTCTTTCTTGTGTAGTTTACTTTAAGGTGTAAGTTACACAGTAAATGAACAATCTTCAGAATCAAACAGTAAAGGCCAGTGTTATTTAATGACACAACGGCATTGTTATCATACAGTATATCTATGGTCGTTTTCACAGACAGCTAGACCGTGAAGTATTCCCAGAATGCCCGACCGTGAAGTCGAGCATTCGTATTCCAGTCAAATGGACTAACGTAGTACACGTAGTTGCTAGCGCCCAAGAGCGCTAGCAATTACATGTACCTTAGAGATGCTTATGACAAAATATGCATTGTATAAGCCAGTTTTCTATTTTTAAAATATTACAAAAGAAAATAACTTGAGACTCGGTTATCAGTATATTAGCGCACTTCTTATACTTAAAGAGGAAGAACGATAATAACAAGAGGCTCATAGGCAACATCACTCACCTGCGCATATTAACTAGAAAAAGGCACAAATCAGTAAACTGTTAAGTATTGAAAAGTAGAGCTTGAATTTTAAATTATTTGAGAATTCTTTCATATCAATAGCAATGGCTTTACTGTTCTTGAACAGATTTTTCCCTGTATATTCCATATTCCTTTGAAAAAAAATCCATCTCCATTATGGCCCCTCCCTACCCCTGGAATCATGATTTGAACAAATGTAAATCTACACAATCTAATTGTGGTGCTTTGGCAATGGTGTGGGTCCTAGTTTGGCACCACGTGGCTCCAAAAAACCCGGGAGAAGACAAGAACACGTCCGTCAGCTTCAGAGTTTAATTTTAGAACAACATACATGTAATTATTTTCACGCCGAACCCGACGGCAAATACACAATTGCACCACACTACTCCCCTCCCAAGAAAAAAAATGTTACATTTTCAACAAACACATAAAACAAATAGTACATGTACAAAGCAAAATGTTTAATTTAACTGTCAAATCTCTGTGGGCGCCTCACCGCTCTCCCACTCCTAGTGAATTCCCCTTGGTCCGTTGGTTTCTTTGTGACAGGTACTACTGCATCATCCTTCTTGGAGGCTTTCCCTTCGTTCTGTAGGCTTGATTCTGTTGTCCAAACATCATCGTTTCCTCGCCTATCCTCAACTCCATCTGCACATTCGGAGGCTTTCTCTTCATTCTGTAGGCTTGATTCTGTTGTCCAAACTTCATCGTTTCCTCGCCTATCCTCAACTCCATCTGCACATTCCTTAGAAAGTTCGTCAAAGTCGTTACAATATTTTAACTGGCGATGAACCTTGGCAATCCATCTTGGCAGTGTATCAACTTGACATGGCTTCACACGATCAACTTTTTTCGTTATCACATTATACAAAACTGGTCCCAACTTTTTGGAAACAACAGCTGGTCCTTTCCAGAGAGGCTGAAGTTTTGGGCTCTTCCCTTTCTTTTTAGCGTCATCCTTGATGTAGACGAGGTCACCAATATTATATGTTCTCTCATACAGCCTTAAATCATGCAATCTTTTCTGACTTTTGACTGCTTTCTTCAAGTTCTGACGAGCAAGATCCTCGCACTTCTTCATAGATATCCTCAGTTGTTCGACATAATCTGCTTCAGAATGCTGCTCAGATGGATGTAGCCCGAAGATGACTTCCTGTGGAAGGTGAACGTCATGACCAAGCATTAGGCGGTTAGGCGTTAGTCCTGTGCTGGTGTGCGGCGTACTGCGATAGGCCCCAGCAAGAAGTGGGAGATGGGTGTCCAAATCATCTTGGTTTTGGCTAACAAAACACCGCATCATTTGTAACAGGGTTCTATTGAACCGTTCTACCAGTCCGTTGGAGGACGCATGATACGGAGTTGTTCTCGTCTTTGCCCATCCCATCAGTGAAGCCAGCTTTTTCATCAATTCGTTGTCAAAATTTCGACCTTGATCTGTGTGTATTTCGAGAGGTACGCCAAACTGTGCGATAAACTCCTTTACAAGTATCTCAGCAATGGACTCGGCAGTTTGGTCAGGGAGGGGGTAACACTCAGTCCATTTGGTGAACTGATCTACTAATACAAGAATATACTTGTTTCCTTTTTAAGATATTGGAAAGGGACCCAAGATGTCTAATTGTACCCTGTCTAATGGAGAACCTGCAGAGTACTCTTGTAACGCAGATCGGTTGGTTTTGTTTGCTTTTTTACTCACTGCACATTTTTCGCATGATCTCACATAGGTGGTAACATAATCTGTCATGCTTTACCAGTAAAAGCTTTTTCTCTGTATGGTACGTTTGATACCTGGGTGGCCAGACAATGGGGAGCAATGAGCGATCTCCAATATCTCTTTCTGGAAGATGATGTCAAATTGACTTAAATGCTCAAGCCAACGTGCGAGCTGCCCCTGTGGAGTTTTGAATCGGTAAAGCCAGGTAAGGGAGCCATGATCAGTTCGAACAATGAACTGCCTTCCAAGCAGATAATGTCTAAACTTCTGGGTGAAAGTAACAATAGCAAGCAGTTCCTTCCTGGTAACACAATACTTAATATGCGAAGGACCCGGACGTTTGCTTGCATAACTTATTACCTTCTCGTTGCCATCTTGATGCTGTGAAAAAACAGCTCCTATGCAATAGTTAGAAGCATCTGTGTCTAAGACAAAAGTACCATTAGTCATAGGGTAAGCCAGTATGGGTGGGGATACCAGCTTGTCTTTCAGTGTGGTAAATGCTTCTTGCTGATGACATCCCCAATCAAAAGTCTTTCCTTTCTTAGTTATCTGGTAGAGTGGTTCTGCAATCTCTGCATATTTATCAACAAACCGACGATAGTAGTTTGTCAAGCTGAGATAGGACTGGACATCCTTGACAGATTCAGGTCTTGGCCCTTCCTGGACTACGCGGGTAAGCTCCGGGTTAGCCTCCACTCCATTTTTGCTGATTCGGTGTCCAAGAAAAATAACACTTTCCTGAAAGAAACAGCACTTTGATGGCTTTAGCTTCAAATTACTTTCCCTGAATCTTTCCAGTACTTCTCTTAGGTGGGTTATATGCTCTTCTACTCCACAATGACGTCATCTAAGTATATCAGAACCATGTCCCATTGAAGTCCTTTCAGCACAAATTCCATAGCCCTTTGGAACGTACCTGGGGCTCCACACAACCCAAACGGCATGCGAGTATACTCGAAAAGCCCATAGCGTGTGATGAATGCCGTCTTTCTACGTTCTTCTGGATCCACTTCAATTTGGTGGATACCCCTGCTGTAGATCTATAGTCGAGAAAATAGTAGCTCCTGCCAGGGTATCCAGACATTCTTCAATGTTTGGCAATGGGTAAGAGTCCTTCCGGGTTACGTCATTCAACTTCCGATAGTCAATACACCATATGATGCCACCATCTTTTTTTCTTACCAACACAACAGGAGAAGCTCAGTCAGATCTGGATGGGACCACAATTCCACTGTTAAGAAGACCTTGTAGGTGTTGCTTTTCTTCGTTCTGGAATCCTAATGGTGTTCGTCGAACAGACTGACGAACAGGTGCTGCATTGCCAGTTGCGATATGATGAGATATTGAAGAAAAGCATCCCACATCATTGGCATCATTAGCAAATACGTCTTGAAATTCAATCAGTAAACTTGTTATTTCACGAGACTCCGATTCTGTACGTCCCTTTATGGACTTTTCAACAAGCCCTGCTAAGTGATTTGGTACTTGGTTTAAGTATTTTTGGTCTGGTGCCTCTTATGGGGCTCTTATCAGTTTCTGTCTCGGCTTCAACTAACTTCCCCAAGTGTGTGCCTGCGGCTAGTCTGACCTCATTAGGTGTTTGGTTAAGGATGCGTACAGGGATGTTTTCGGTCATGTTTACAAGCACAGATCCTGTGTGAACTCCGTTCTTCATAGATGCAGGATCCAGCACACCAACCAGCTGGTTGTCCGGTTTGTCCAAACAACCTGTGACTATTGTTTCACTCATAGGGGCAAGTGTGGTTGCTGAACTGACACTTACTCTTGCAATATGTACTTGATCTGAAGTATTAGTATATCCTAGGACAAGTTCCCCTTTCACTAATAAATCCCCCTGTCTTGCTAAGACTACAGCATCAACAGCCATCAATAAATCCATTCCAATTAGAACATCATCGCGGATGGGAGCAATGCACACTTTCCAATTGGTTGTTGACTTGCCCAAGTTAATGCGTACACAGACATTATTTACTGCTATCATCTTATTGCCAGTTTCTGCATTACGAAGAGTGACCTTGTCAGAGCAAGAATAATTCAAATCTACTTTTTTAACAAAGTCTTGAGATTGAACTGTAATTTCTGCACCAGTATCAATAACTGCTTTTGTTTTATGACTGTTAATTTCAACTGGGACTCTGATTGATGATCCCCCTTCCTCTTTTCCAATTTTGAGCATCTTTTTTTCATCATCATTCTCAACTGATACATCGGCTTTTCTATTTGGTAAGCGTGATGGTGATCTGGGGCAATTTCTCTGAAAATGGTTTGTATCACCACACTTATAACAACCTCTTTGAGGAGATGGTGATCTTTGTGATGATTTGGTCATTGCTATTTTTCTCTCTATTAACTTTTTTAGTTCCATGATCTCTTCCTTCAATGTTTTCTCTCCAGATGCAGCAGTTGACAAGGCTCTAACTTGTTCACCAGAATCCCCTTCTTCTTGTCTGTCTGTATGTGAGTCGTCATACCAGGATACTCTTCTAGAATAGCGACGCTGCTGGGAATCTTCACGGCCTAAGGTAGCCCTGTAATTGTGCTGAAGTTGTATAACAATATCCAGTGCTGCTGTAATAGTTTTAGGCATTTTATTCAGGGCCTCGTATCCTATCCTGGGATTTTTATATCCTTTTAAAAAGGATTCGGCTGCAATTTCCTCTTGAAGTTCAATGCTCACTGACAGGAATGCTCTGGAAACCAAGCGTCTGACTTGTTCAGCAAATTCGTCATCTGACTCTGATTTTTGCCTGATTTCCTCCAATCGCTTTCTTGCAGTGGTTGGAGGGTCTTTTCTATTAAAGCGATCTTCCATGTGCTTGAGTAATCTAGCATAATCGTTCTGAACTGAAGACGGTAGGCTACATAAAAATTTGGATGCCTGGCCTCTTAAGCACTCAATGAAACGGTCCAGTTTCTCTTCTGCTGACCATCCATAACGTAGAGCTGCTCTGTGGAAAGGAACTAAGAATCCTTCCCATTCTCCACTACCATCAAATGTTGGTAATTTTTGTCGAGGCAAATATTCTTGCCTTCCTTGTCCCACAGACGCTGGGTAACGGCTTGTCTCAAAATTGCTAATAGTGTCCAATACTGGCTGAAATGGCACACCACCTGAACCAGGTACAGGAGTAGAGGTAGTTGGTCTTAAGTTATGTCCTCCCATTATGCCTGAGGTTCTTGGTATGTATGTTTGGTCTGGTCGTGACAGTCTGGGGCTGTCCCCTCGACTGCACATCAGTCCTGACAAAAGATTTTGACTAGGTATTGGCGCCTGCCTGTGGCTGTCCCCTCGGCTCATTGAGCGCTCTAGAAGTTGTGTGCAAGTTTCAGTCATTTCGGAGAATAGCCGTACCTGTTCTTGCATCATTTCAGATTGCTTCTCCATTGCTTCATCTTGCCTCCGTAGTAAGGCATTGGTCATTTCTCTGACATGAATTGAGAGGCCCCCTAATTCTGATTCAACCCTCTCTAGTACAGCAATGGTCTTTTCTTCCACTAATGGCATTAATGTGTTATGGTCTTCCTGCAGTTCTCCCATGATACCAGTCTTCTGTGCTGTTGTTTCCTCCTGACTAGCCTCGTTTTTTGACATCTTTACAAGTTGAGCAACTCCTGTGGGTCCACTGAAACTGTTAACACGTCAGGTGTAGGGGCACTCCAACACTCTTTGACGATGTCTAATTCTAGTCGTCGTATCCACTTCCTTGATAATAAATGATCTGGATGTATACCGTCCTTCAGGAGATGGAAATTAATTGATTGTCTACCCTTACCCCTGACCTTCACAATATCCAAGTGAAACTGGAGAGTATTTCTGCCTAAAGTGTCATTCAATTCACAAAAACTGCGATTGAGTAGCGTTACCTCCTCTTTGATATGATTATCAGCACTTTGGAAAGATTCAGGATGTCTATGACAAAGATGGGAGTTGTATGCCTTAGCTGAGTATACGGGAATGGTCATGAACTTTAATGACCCTTGTTTCGAAGTTACAAACTTTATGAGTCTTTGAAATTGTTCTAATCGGTGAGCAGTTGCTGAACCTACTTTATTGTAACTCAGCTCTATGTGTTTATGCCTGTATTGTCCAACTTTCTGTGTAATGTCACACACTCCCAATAGTACATAAACAACAAGTGGTCTGGTTTCCTGGAATAATTTTTCAAGTTCCGGAATTGCCATGTCGATAGCACTTGCAGTTGTTGCCCCTGGGTACGTAAGAAACTGCAGTGGAATTCCTGAAGAATTTCTGTTTCTTCGCAATGTATCTCCAAGGCTGTCTGAAATGAGTACTGGTAGCTTTTCACAGGAAGTTGGCAGCACCTTAAGTGGATTTTTTTCCAAAAAATTTGTTATGTTTTTTGAACTCATCAAATTGGAGATAATTCATTTATGACACAAAACCAATAACTGAAGTTATATGACTTATAAAGAATACTGTTATAGCAATTTTATTTATTTATTTATTTATTTTTTGATTTTTTTTTATTTTAAACCAGTGACTGTGAAGAATAAACAGAATGCGGATTCACACAATTCTGATATTTAATAACAACTTATAAATCAGATTGGCCTCACTCAGTACGATGCACGCGTGTCCGACAGAGAACGGGTTCACACTTCTCTGTAACGCAAGCACGTGGTCTGGCTCAGCACGGAGAAACAGCCTTTTCTCCAAACAATAAAAGGATACACAAAATATATGATATCAATAAACACTTCTGACACCTTTGTGGTGCTTTGGCAATGGTGTGGGTCCTAGTTTGGCACCAAGTGGCTCCAAAAAACCCGGGAGAAGACAAGAACACGTCTGTCAGCTTCAGAGTTTAATTTTAGAACAACATACATGTAACTAGTGCTTATTGTAACAGAGACCGTTACAGATGTTCGCCCCAAACGCTCCCATGTCCCTTTTCGTGCCTTATTCCTGTAAGACCTTTTATGAATATATTAAGTATCCAAGGATTTCATTTAAGAATATAAACGTTACGATGATATCAACTATCAACTATATATCGTTTAAGGTCAAGATCTAGTAAATAACTTGACACTAATTTCTTGGTGCTAGATCCATTATGACGTCATAATCAATTTCAACTTTCTTTTTCCCGTACTTTACGGCAGTAGCAGAATTATGTACAAAATAGGGTATTTTCATGTTATTCAATTTGAAATCATATGAAAAGTAAAACCGGATACCTATATTAAATTTGATATTGATTTAAAGAAGAGGCCATAAACATAAGTAATTACCGTTTTCTGAGAAACTGTAGGCAATCTGGATACATTTTCTTTGCCGAATACGAAAAGAACTCCCATATTCATGACTGGTTTTCTTAATTTTTCATTGAAAATGACAGTTTTGATTTAAAAATACCATTTAAATTTTCATGGCTTTGTTTCTCCAAAGGACATTTTTTTAAAGATTTTTCTTATATATTCCTATGTAAAATTTAGGCCTTTATGCTTGACCAAGCATAACAGTTGTAAATTTGCATCACATACCTAAAAAATTATTTTAAGTTTGATAAAAAAAACCCGTGGTTCTCCGAGAAGCATTTTTTTTCTTGTTTAGAGTTCTTAATATGTAAAACTTTGCTGCATTCGCGCACCGGACACACAAGTATATATGCAAGATAGATTATCAGTTTTGGTTAAAATGATTTTCACATATGTGTTTCTTCCTCCAGGTTTTGATAGAAAAAAAAAAATACATATATAAAACTTACTTCCATTGTGTGTGCATCCCCAGGGTTCATATTTGAACAAACTTTTTTAATATTGTACATAATTTGATTTCATCCCAGCCTGTTCATCCCAAAGATGATTTTAAAGACTTTTACTATGTATTTCAATGTTAAACTTTGATCCACCATCTTGGTTAACACAACTACCCCTGAGGGTCATGCTTTTAACTAACTTGAATCTATCATGTAACTACTTGAGGTCACATCAATAGTTTCAGTTCCTGGCCCATAACAATGGAAGAAGATTTTTAAAGGTGACATTAATTTTTCGTTAATTCATAATTATTTTACAGGCTTAGAGCCTGTTCTTTTAAAAATTGATATCCTTCATTAACGTATTTGTTGGTGGCATTTTGACAACGCTGAATGACCATAGTAAATTTTATATACATTGTGAAATAAATATATAAAGGTTTTTACGATTATATTGCACACTTTTTTTTGATCAGAAAAGCTAACTTGAGCCTTCATTTCTGTCATAAATGTAATCATTACAAGAGATGTTTAACATCATTCAGACATTCGTGTTAGGAAATGTAGAAATTGGTTTATTATTGAAAAGTTTAAATAATCCAAAAGTAGTCCCATGACCAATCATGGTTTTACTATTCTTGAGAAGAAGATTTTAAAAGAATTTTCCAATATATTTCTATGTAAAATCTGATCGGTATTTTGGTCTTTTCCTGAATTGGGGGTCATATTTGAACAAACTTGAATCTACACTACCCGATTGATTTCAATATAATAAAATTATGAAAATTATTTTTGTTATTTTTGAAAAGAATTTTTAAAAAATTAAGGATACAACTGTAAAGGTAAAATGTTGGTCAACAAGTGGCCTATGCCCTAACAGGGGTCATATTTGAATAAACTTGAACATCTGCTGTTCCATATAAACATGATCCCTTATTCTTTGTTATTCTTTAAAGAATAGATTTTAAAAGAATTATTAATATTTTCATTATTACATCTTTACAGACCAAAATAAATACACTATAAATCTATCCCCAGGGGTCAGTAGATTTTTTAAACTTTCATATTTCAGAATATAAATTAACTTACAAATAACCTTAGGTTTCTATATACTTTCATATTTCAGAGAATGCTTCCATATAAATATGATCAATTAAACTTTGTGATTTGCACACAAGATTTTTAAAGAACTTTCCTAAAAATTGCTAAGAGTTTTGATTGACAATTTTATGTGGTTTTGGAGTCATGATATGAAAAATTTAAATCTAACTACCTGTGGATGTTTGTCAATAAGTTTCATTTTTGGCACAGTGGTATCTATTTTGATTTGTAAAATATGCCACCAAATTTTGCAATTATTCCCAATTATCTCCCCTTAAATGAGGGCGTGGCCTTTCATTTAAAAATATCGTTGAATAGCCTTTATTAAGGATGCATTTGGCAGGTTTGGTTGAATTAGCTTAGCGGTTATCCAAGAAGTTAAAATGTAAAAGGTTTACAGAGGATGAAGACGGACACATTCATTAAAAACCACCACCTTTTCTTAGAAAAGCTCACTTAGCCTTCGCCAACCAAATAAACTAAAAGGTGTTTCTAATCAAGACATGTAGAAACTTCCGTCTTATCACTGCAAGGAGGAGTCAATCTTCGAACATATCTACCGGTATACACACATGCAAGTTTTCTATCAGAATCAAAAGTTCTGATTTTGCGCGAACTAACTAAAGACGTATAAGGACCACCAATGACAGGTTTAAACTGTTAAAATGGCAGTAAATGTGTGCCAAATAATACCATTTAAAAATATTTTCTTTGTTGACAAAATCGCAAATCATTTAAACATACTATTTCGACACATAATAATTGGTACATGTAAATTTTCATATGCCATATTGGAGTTCGCAAAAGATTTTGCATGGTGACCGCCAAATAAAACAAACACTTTCAAATACCGATTAGTGCTTAAAAAATTGTTTTTTTGCGGTAACGCGACTTGTTCAAAAATCCACCCGATGGATTTTTTTTATAGTTCAAAAAAAATCTTTTTTTTTTCACGTATCCGTTTTCCGTTTTTATCCGATTGATATTTTTTTACGTGTTTATTGCACTTATACGCCGTTTTTATCCGATTGATATTTTTTACGCCTCGGTTACACGCGACGCTTTTCTCATATTAAAATATTATAAAACGTTTTCGTGTTCATCTAATGATGGCTTCCAAGAAGGTTTTGAAATTATTGACAGTACAGTTTTTCAGTCACAGTAAAATTGAAAACCAAATACCAAAAACACTGAAATTAAAAAGCAACTGTGCGACAAACCGATTTAGATGGTACGATTTGTAATCGATTGCACGGAAGCGGTGGCGGACGATATTCCACGTGGTATTGACGTGAAATTCGACGCTAAAGTTAAAGTTTGTAAGGCATCATCTCTCGTAACCATGTTTCAAATGATAAAAATTGTGCATGAATTTGACAAAAACTTTGAAAATGTCACGATAAATGAATATGAAGATATATTAAAATGATGAAGTGAAAGATCATGGAACAAAAAGCGTTTGATGTGTTATGACAGCAGCAGTGAAATGAAAAGGCCTCCCCCTAATACACTAAACGTAAAGCATTTGTACTGGTAATCATGATTAAATTCGTATGCCCTACATTAAAACAATTTTTATCTATGTGAAATTTACTTTTAAAATTTTATCTTTTAAAAAGATTGTATGCACGTGCCATTTTAAAATTCCCAATAGCAAAGGATATAACGATGTCTAAATGACATGAACGACATAAAGTTTCCTGCACATATGATAGCTGCAGATGTAAAACAACAAATGATGATCAACATTTATGCCTTTTTCATCGATGCCCATATATGAAAATCAATGGGAAAAGTACACAATTTCCTGAAAGGTACATTTTAAATTCAAAATATTAGCACAAATAATATAAATGCGGAACATAATTTCACGTGCATCCAAATATTGTTTAATAGAATCAATTTTAAAATACATGTATTGTATTGTTACTTTAAAAGAATTTGAACAAGTAAGTCAGAAATGCACATTTTTAGTTAAATTGTTTAAAATCATTGAAAGATATATAAAATTTCAGAGTTTGAAAAGTGTAATGGTTATGATGATTTAAGAAGAAAAGAAAAGCACACCAAGTTTGAGCGCTAATGAACTTAAGCGGCACTCCAGTCATTATTTCTTGTCATCATCAACCTATGCCTTGGAAAACACAGCTAGCGAATTGTTGAAGCTGTCCATTTGTTTACAGACATACGCTGCCTACTCTTTTGATGAATCGAAAATGTTGATAGAAAATTTTCACAATCCTTGTATCCTGTGCGGCAAGTAGATACACATTCTGATGATGAAACTTCCCTCGACTTAACAACCTGTGGAAAAATATTTCATTCTAGAGCAAAACTCAAAAAATCAGAAGAATTACACCAATATACTTTTTGACGAGCAATTACATATCAAAGAACCCTTTTCAAACAAAATAAAATTTAGGTTGTAGCTGAAATGACATTTCCTTTTGCTGTTGATGTCTTAGAATATGACCCAGGATTGCAGGACTTGGGAAAGTTATTTTTTTGTGGAGAGCACCCGAGGAATGCCAGTAAAAACTAATGTATTTCATCAAAATCAAGAAATTCATAAATTATCCTTAGGTTGAGCAGTTTACCAGAATGTTACTCAAGAAATGAGAGAGAATTTTTAAGAAAACCTATCTTTGTCCACATCCCAGATTTTACTATATATGTGAATCTTGATACATTAAATCTACAGATCACTTTTAAACCCATGCTTTTCCATAACTGGATTAATTTTGTCAAATGAAGATTATGCTTTGATAGCACATAAGACTTTGAACAAGGGTCTACATGATACATTTGATGTTTTTTCATTGGATGAGTTTCTAACTAACTGCCAATGGCAGATGAACTTCTTGAGAAGTGATGTTGCACATTTTAGCAATTGATATATCTCTGTAAGATTTGATAGAACAAACATTGCAAAGAAGTCGCCCTGTGGAACATAATGATTTCTTATATAATACTGTATTTTTGCCTTTGTGCAAAAAATTTTATGTAGAAACTTCTAAGTTATACAAGGGAGAGAACTGATCATGATGCTTTAAATTGCATACAAACTAATCAATATAACACATGTTACCAGCAAAATGAACATTATTGTGCAGCTTTGCTTTAAACAAAACACTTTAAAAATATGATGAACAAGATGAAACATGCTTTATTTGTCTTGAGATAAGGTAAGATAGATATGTGAAAAATTACTAGTGGTGTGATACGTCGATAACGAACAATCAATTCGCGTCATTGTGACAGCTTTTGTGCTCAGATCATGATGTGGCTTCAACAGGGTTCTTTGACTCCATCAGTGGCTTTGGTTGAGATACAAAGTGGGTCTCGCCCAGATACATATTACAGAGGACAGGTATATGTGACACTAAAGGAGGTTTTTCAACCATCCACTCCATTTCGCTTCAGAATTATATAAAATTCTAGTAAACATTAATTAATTATGAAGATAATAAACAGTAGTCATGTTTAATAATCCATTAAAACCATGGGGAGAAGAGCAATCAAGAAGCTTTATGGACAACAGTGGTGGGATCAGGTGCCATGGAGAGGTGACCTCATGTCATGGTTTGTACGGTTGACATGAACTTGGAAACAAGACAGTTCAATAAATAAATAATTTCCTTTGAACATGTTAAATCATGTAAAACTTGACGGCCAAATTTAAAAGTTTGAGCCCTTGGGGGTCATGATTTGGATTCAAACTCTTGGTATACACTCAGAGTAGTTACGTTTGTCACATGACCTTTCCATATGAATAAAATTCTTCAACCTGAAAACAATTATGGTTTTGTTATTTTCTGAAAAGAAATTTGTGATTTCAAGAAGTGTTTGATATTGATCCAAATATGAAATACAACTGTATTTCTTTGATGAAATGGATCAATTACAATTGCCAAATCATTTGCCTTGTTTGTGGAGCTGAGGAACTACCCCCAGGGGTCATTAAATATATAAACAACACTTGAATTCCCCGCCCTTGCAGGATGCTTCCATATAAACATTGATCGCCATGTTTATGTTATGGATTTGTTTGGTTCTTCGTCATCTTAAGATTAGAATGGGTCATTTTAGATGTTTAATCAGTTTGTCCAATATATTAACTCTATCCTAAAGTCTGTTGATTCAAAAATGCTTAACTGTTTCCCAAATTAGGCTTTAATATCTAGGTATGTCCTGATTTTAGAAGTAAACTTTCCCCTTCTTTTACTACATGAGATAAAATATAAAAAATAAATCCTTTTCTGTTTTGAATTACATAATTATTCACTATTCAAATTTGATCTAAACTATCAAATTTTATGACATGTTAAAAGTTAAAATAAAAAGAACTATAAATGTTTTAGTAGAAGATGGTTTTAAAGAATATATTAAAATGTAAAATTAAAATCAAGAAGTTTAGTTTAAAAAGAAAACAGTTACTGATGTATCCTATAGGTACACCATGTCATTTGACACAGTAATCAAATAAATGCCTTTAAAATGCTGGTATGTACCATTTTGTGTAATCATAGGTATGATAGGAAATGTGGCTACACTACCTGTTGCTGTAGGCCTGTATCTCTATATCAGCCGGTATAATAGGCTGGTATGTACCACTATATCTCTATAGCAGCCGGTATAATAGTCTCACACAGCCTGGCTTGACGCTGGTATGTAAATCTCCCTGTGTCTAATAATATGCCACCAAATTTTCACGCTAAATATGACACTTGTGCAACCCGAAGACCCTGGTATCAGACACAATTATTTGATCTACAGTAATGATTTTATAAAAGCTTAAATGACTTCCTGGCTTGAATGTTGAAAAGTTGGTAGAGAATCTTTTATGAATATTTATTCAAGGTGTATTTATGCATTTCTCAGGTTTCCAAAACACGGATATTTGACTGCAACAGTTTCTATGTCTGCCCGTAAAACATCAATTATTCACTTCAAAAGGTAATTAAGGTTTACACTTAATAATCGCGACAAGAAACAGACTTTACAAATACAAAGCAAAATGATTGGACGCATATAAATATTATCGAGAAAAAGAACTTACAGCCTTGGGATTCATGATTTCAATTTCTAAATTCATTTAAAAATGAAAATGTTTAGCAAATACAATTTATCATTGGGTTAAAAGCAAGATTTTGATAATCAGAATTGTTAGTATTATTTATACACTGATATCTGACGACGGTTTTCCAGTTACACACATAACATGTTTTCTCAACGCTGTGTGACCGGTAAAGATGTCTCTGATTTTGCCTGATCCCACCTCTGATGTTTTGGAGGTCCTTTTGAAAAACGTACAATTTGACCACCAATGACAGGTTTAAACTGTTAAAATCGGCATATGATGAGGCCTGATGTGTTATGATATTTCTCACACGCAATAAAAGTTGGTTCATAATTAAGCATGCTTTAAAATTCTTTTAGCTTTATGTCTACAAAATCTAAGAACATATTTACACCGTACCTCTTATAAGAGAATTAATTTCATGAAATTTATTCTCCGTTTTAAACAAACAAACCCTACTATATTTCATTGCAACACCATAAAATGATGAGGCAAGATTACCGCAAAAAAACAATTTTTTAAGGATGGCCTTATATAAACTAATAGTCCGCCGAAACATTCCTGAAAAATTGCCGACTCGACGTTAAACAATATACAATCAATCTGACAAAATTGCTACTAATAAGCTATGTATGGAATGTGCATCTTTAATTTTCTTTTCATTTGATCGCATTCTATTTGCATACAAGGCTTTTACATACGAGTTGTGTCACCTTGTTCGTAAACTTTTACACTGCATATTATTGCAGCCCAGGAAGTTTCATCAAAAGTCGTAAAGTTAAGCCTTAACTTAGGTGTACTTTCCTTACGCCAAACTTTAGTCGGGCGTAACTTGAGTTATACCAAGCGGCGTAAGTCCAGTCGTAAACGATATGCTTAGTCCCAGGACTAATTCCTTGACAACGGTGCATTGCGCAGGCGCGTAAACATAAACATTGTCCACTGCGTACAAACATGTATTATATTTGTAGTATGCATATACTTGAAAGCACAGAATAACACAAATTCTAGATTGATGAATCTATATTACTGATTAAAAAATGCATGGATTTATAGATGTGTTTTTTAATACAACATTTCAATAATAAAAGTCTTATAAATTGAAAGGAAGAAAGAGACCGTAGTACATGTATTTCAGAATTAAGCTAAACTGTTTATTTTGGAATTTTAATTACAGACCCCCCCCCTCTTCCCTAAATTAATACAGGTTAATGATTTTGCCATTGATAATCAATTTCATGATTCGATAAATACTGATTCAACTAATAAATACTAATAGTTAAGTTTGATACAGAATAAGATTTTAAAACTTAATTTTTTATAAAAATGTTTAGAAATGTATACTTGCAAGCAAACATAATGTATAAAAATGCAAACAGTTTACATATGTACACATTTTGATGTCAGGAAATAATATTTACACGTTTACTACTAAAGTACATGTAAGAGAATCCTCTTTAAGTCTATTACAACATGTATAATTTCGTCAATTTAATTGATTCATTATAATATTGTTATTGTTTATTAAAATGGCAAAAATGTACATAAAATAATTTAGAAATAATAGACTCTAGGTGCATGCTGTCGTTAAATTTTTTTTAATTTGAATTTATGTACCGTTTTACAAGTACCAGAGAGAGAGAGAGAGAGAGAGAGAGAGAGAGAGAGAGAGAGAGAGAGAGAGAGATTCGGAAAAATTGATACAAATTTGCATGTATTTTAAAGAAATTCTCTGCTTGTTTGTTCTCAGTCTTTAAAATTAAATTACTGTTACTCTTTATTTTGTTTTTCATAAAAAATGAAGTTATGCGGGAAATCAAAAATGTATATTTTCATCTTATATGTGTTTTATATGCGTTCAAATTATCTAAAACTATATAAGTTTTACTATTTAAAAATCATGAAAAATAAAGATGCCCTTTGCAAACAATCTTTGTCAGAAAAAAAAATGTTTATCAATAATTCATTTCTTGAACTTAACTGTGTAAAAATCTCCTGTTTATTATATCGATATAATAAAAGTAATAAATTAAATATTTTCACCATTTAAAAAATGTCTTTTTAACAGCCTTTCAGACCATTCCTCCCCTTGACCTCGCAGGTTTCCATTTAGATTTGCTGGGCACTTGTTCCAGATACCTAGAAAACTAATTAACTTGTACCTTCGCCCCAACTCTGTACATTAAATGTTCATTAAACTGCAAAATCGGGATCTTTTAAAATATTTGTTATCAAGTGATACCACGCATGTGGACAATGAAATTCATGGAATCTTCAAACATAATTGAAAAAAAAACCACTTGGTGTCACGCTGAGTTATATTTTTTTTTTCTTAAATGTAGAAAATTACAAGCTAGAGGATCACTGTGCTTTTGAAACCGATTTTTTTTAAAAATATATATTTGGGATTTTTTTTCAAAATATACATTTTTAATGGGTCTCCTTTTAGTGAATGAAACAGAAATATACCTAGAGGTATTGTGAGCAATGGCCTCACTAAATGATACACTCCGCCTCCCATATGAATTTAATGGCATGTCCTGTTTTGTATAACCAAACAGGGTATCAAAAAGAAAATAAGGCACAATGAATATGTATAATAATAATACTGTGAAAGTCTCATCAAATTTCATTCAAAAGTATGGGAGGAGATGCAATAAAAAAAATTTGGTATCCCAAAGCGTAACGGACGGATTTTTATAAGCATCCCAATTGCTATATACCCTCTCGCTTTTTAATAGGGGATATAAATATAATAGTTCATGTATAGTCGGTTTACAATACCTTATACATAAATACAACAATAAATAGGTATTAATGCATTGTCACATGAAATTTAGAAATGGTGGTCGAAGAAATCTCCAAAAAGGCAATCTTTTCTTGTATCAGAAATTTGTGTACAATATTAACAACGTTATTAGCTCCAAACATTCACACTTGTTATAGCAGCCCCCCCTCCCTTTCCATAGTAAAAAATCTATAATTAAATAATGCATTTTTTTACTTTTCAAGGATTCTCCAAGAACCGTACTTTTTCTGATAGCAAATGGCTAACTTATTTCAAAATCAGTAAAATTGCTTTAAGTTAACTTTACGATCCCTCCACTATCATAGATGAGTTCGACTTTGGCCTTAATTTAGTCAGGCGTAACGATGCGCTCTTTATATGAAACGATACAACTGATACTCTGTATAACAAATGAGATAAATTACCCGAATTAAGCTTCATACAATTGATACTATGACAAACGGTGAACAGACCGGGAAAAAGAGAAAGGAGGAGAAATTGTCTGTATTGGATATTTTTAGGCATAAACACATTCTGCTGACGTCTGTGATAGTCTGGATAACATGGTTATAATCGTTTTATTTTCAATTTGTACAAAATTTTTTATGACGTCATAATTAGATTTAAAATCCACAATGTCCTTAAACAAGAAAAGTAATGAAAGGTTCCATAACTATGTCCCTTGATATAACAAAGAATTAAAAGAAATCAATTTTTCAATGGTTTATTTGAATGTATCTTTCTATTTAGGTTTGTGAACAGTATCACGTATTATGGACTATTTCTGATCTCCGGCACTATGAGTGGAAATATATATCTTAACTTCTTCTTAAATGGAATCGTGGAGCTACCAAGCACCTTTCTCTATTTGTTTACGATCAACAGGTATTTTAGTTTATTACAAGCGAGGTTCTAATGGTCTTGTATGAGAAGCACTGACTTTTACAGTTGACTGTTTACTTGGACATTTAAATATGTATCATCTACGGAGGTACAGAATTGATCATAGATAAGAAAACCTTTCTAGTGGTCATAGTAATTGTGTTAGGGCCACTAAAATGTGAAGGCCGGGAGTTCAGGGTAGGATTGTTTTCATTTTCTTCAAGACAACTTATTTGTGCTTTGTGGCGACGCACTTTGAAAAAATTACGCACTTTGAAAAATTTTTCAAAGTGCGTTAAAATTGGGACAAAATTAACGCACTTTGAAAATTTTTTTTAAAGTGCGTTAAATTTGGGACCAGCTCAACGCACTTTGAATTTTTTTTTCAAAGTGCGTTAAGAGTTTACATCAATATAATTTATCATGGAGACACTTAACGCACTTTGAAAAAATCATATTTTAGTAATGGAAAGATTTAGTTTTTCATCTTTCAAAAAACATGAATTTATTTACTCCCGTCGAAAAGAGGGGAAGACGGGTAGAAGATTCCCCAGTTCAAATATTTATCTTTCCAATACATAGGTGTCGGTAACAAACGGGGGAGAAAACATGTATATATCTGATTGCGCCCATGACAAAAGGGTCCTTATGGCATTTATGCTAAAACAGAGAAATAACGTCATAAAGATGTGACGTTGCAGACTGACGGTGAACTTCGACGCAGATTTTTTAACCACGTGTTTTGACGTTTGGCGCATCCAGAGTTTTTATCGCTGTTTCCAACATATGGAATTTATTTTCATTTATAAATTAATTTAATCAATACCTGAATCTCCTAATCCACCGATTTTAATAGATATAAATAAAAACATTTAGAACTGGTTTCTTAACAAACATTATTAAATACGTCTCTATAATACCAATAGTTTTCCTACATGCGTAATTAAATGTAGGCCTATAGAAGCTGTAGACAAGGTGTTTTCTGATAGCATATTGAACCTTTATACTGTATAGATAAATTTTATTTACATATTTATACCATTTTTAGAATACATCTTAGGGTCAGGGTATATCGTAAAAATATTGCCAAGGAAAATTGTCTTCCTA
>NW_026934505.1:0-6054 GCF_032062105.1 Saccostrea cuccullata | reverse complement strand
ATGAACTGCACTGTTTATTATCTAGGCAAGGCAAAGGTATGCTTTAAAGTGGACGGATACAAAGACGGCTGCATTTGATGAGAAACCATGAAAAAATCATTTGGGAACTGTCATAATTTATCGTAGTGGAATAAGATCAAAATGAAGTTTTAAATCACTTTTAAGATAATATTTTTACACATTATACAATTTTGCATTATAACAATGTGACCTTAATTTGTGCAAAAAACCATGGGAGTTTAAAAAGTGCGTTGAGCTGTATAGGAAAAGTCTTTAAAAATTTTCTTCTCAAGAACAGTGAAGTCATTATTGGTCATATTTATATAGAAGCATCTGCAGGTGGTGTAAATTCAAGTTTGTACAAATCATGACCCCCTAGGATAGGGTTGGGCCACAATGGACAATCAAGGGTTTACATAGGAATATATAGGAAAAAATCTTTAAACAAGATGTGTTTGTGAAATACTGATGCCCCCATATGGCCACATACATGTACCGAAGGTTAAATTTTCTTAAATTTAATCAAGCATGATGATACCCAAAGGCCTTCTCACAAGAAATACAAATGCATGTGAAATATAAAACCCCATCACCACCTGTTCAATATCTATGGCCCAAGTTAATGTTTTTTCAAGGTTGGTCAAACTCAGGGGTCAAAGTCAAAATGTCAAGGCTATTGGATTTTTAAGAAAGGCCTTGTCACAAAGATTATGTATGGTAAGAATGAAAGTCCTAACACCAACCGTTGAAAGGTTAAAGTTTTTAAAGAGTAGGTCAAACTCCAAGGTCAAAGGGTCAAAGTAGTTGGTTTCTTGAGAAAGGTCTTGACACAAGTATTACATATGTGAAGTATGAAAGCTCTAGCCCTTACCTTTCAAAATTTATGGAAAAGGGTTTAAAATTTTTTTTTTAAGTAGGTCAATCTCCATGGTCAAGGTCAAAGGACAAACTTGTTGGTATCCAATGGAAGGGCTTGTCACAAAGAATACATATGTGAAAATGAAAATCCTAGCACCAAACATTCAAAAGTTATTGCAAAAGTTAAAGTTTTTAAAATTAGTTGGTCAAACTCCATGTTAAGGTCAGACACACGTTCCTCAAAAATATATAATTTTTTCTAAGAATTTGTCATTGAAGTAAAGGTACTAAAACAAGCTTCCTCACAAAAAATTAGGGTACCTTACCAGGCATTTGGAAAAGATGCCACAGGGTCATATTTCTTATATAACCCTTATGGGTAATCTTCTAAATGGTCTGTAACTCAAATTTTTGTGTACTTACATTAAAAAACATTTTGAAAACAATGTAGAAATCAAAAGAGAATGACTAATATGAATAATTTTTGATATAATACCAAGAGATACAAAACATATATTTGAGGAACGTGTCGTCTGACCTTAAAGGGTCAAAGTTGTTGGTATCCAATAAAAGGTCTTGTCACAAGGATTACATATGTGAAGTATGAAACTCCTATCCCTTTCCATTCAAAAGTAATGACCAAGTTTTTTTAAAAGTAGGTCAATCTCCAAGGAGGTCAAGGTCAAAGGTATTGGTGTCCAATGGAAGGTTTTGTCACAAAGAATACATAAGTAATGATTGTTAAAAAAAATCTATGTTATTCCATTTTTATGCCCCACCATGTATGGCCGGGCATATAGTGTTTGCCATGTCTTCTTCCGTCCTTCCGTCTGTCTTTCCGTCACACTTTGTGTTTAGCTCTGTTCAAAGCTCAGTTTCGAAGAAACTATCTAAGATATTTTCATCAAACTTCATATTCTGATAGATATTGATGAGATCTATGCAACTGCATCAACATTTTTTGACCTTGGCCTTTCCTTTGACATTGACCTCACTTTCTTAAATTAATGTTTAGCTCAGTTTTGAACATACCATTCAAGATGGTGTTATCAGACATCACATGTTGGATATATACTGATGAAGAATTCAACTGCATCACCATTTTTTACCTTGACCTTTCCTTTGACCTTGACCTCACTTATCTTTAATTAGTGTTTTAAAGATACCATTCAAGATATTTTTATCAAACTTCATATGCTGTTACATACTGATGAAAGCAATTCAACTGCATCAACATTTTTGACCTTTTTTGACCTTACCTTTTCTAATTCAGTGTTAATCTTCATATGTTGATGCATACTGATGTAAGCAATTCAACTGCATCAACAGTTTTGACCTTGACCTTTTATTTGACCTTGACCTCACTTTTTTCAAATTGTGTTAAGTCAGTTTTAATTAAAGAAATCATTCTAGATATTTTAATCAAACTTCATATGTTGATACATATTGATGAGAGATATGCAACTGCATCAACATTTTTGACCTTGACCTCACATTCACAATTTGTGATTAAGTCATTTTTAAAGAAACCATTTATAATATTTTTCAACTTAATATGCTGATACATACTGATGAGAGCTTTTCAACTGCATCAACAGTGTTTGACCGTGGCATTTCCTTTGACCTTGACCTCACTTAATGAAATTAGTGTCAAACTTCATATGCTGATACATACTAATTTAAGCAATTCAACTGCATCACTAATCAAGATATTCTGATCAAATTTCTTACAGTAATACAAATTTTCATGCTGCATTACTAATAAAACCCTCGGGGAATTTCATGTCCTATGGACATATTTCTATTTTTACTAAAGAAAGAATACAAGTACTTCATATTTATTATATTCTATAATTTTATCATATGTATAGAAACATATTTATGACTTGTGTTTCATTGATTTTAGAGTAAAATTATTTTATAAAATGTTCTTAGCTATCCACTTACTTATCATAACTGAAGTGTTTGGATAATTGAAGATCAGTAAAATGTTAATTAATCCAGATGACATACGGAAGAATGATTATGCTCTGAAACAAAACAAGCATTGATGCATCAGGGTTGCATATACTTTGACTATATATAATCAGCAATTAAGTTTAGTAGGAATTTCTCATGTGATTACATATTTACTTTAGTGCAAATAATAATTGCGATATGACATTATTATTTAACATCCTTTTCTCAATAAATCAAACACCTATACTTGGAAATACTACTTTTTACCACCTAGAACTATACCAATTTTCAGCCTTCAAGTGAGCCTTTCTGATGACAATCAGTCCGGCTTCCGTCTCTCCGTCTGTAATCTTTTCACATTTCCGACAACTCCTCAAGAACCACTGGGCCAATTTCAACCAAACTTGCCACACATTATCATTGGGTGGTAGGGATTCAAGTTTGTTAAAATGAAGGGCCACACCCTCTTCCAAGGGAAGATGATTAATAATGAGCAAATAATTAATTACATCTTTTAAAAATCTTCTAAAGAACCACAGGGCCAGGAAAGATAAAACTTATGGGGAAGCATCCTCCGCTAGTGTAAAATTAGGGATGTTGCAAGAACCACTGGGCCAAGAACAATAAAATTATGTGGAAGCATCCTCACGTAGTTTAGAATTAAGTTTGTTCAAATCATGACCTCCGGGGGTAGGGCGAGCCACAGCGGAAAATCAAAGTTTTGCATTAGAATATATAAGAACAATTTTTCTGGAGAACAGCAAAGCCATACATGTAATTGGTCATATTTTTGCATCCAGGTAGTGTAGAAAAAATCATGACCCCTGGAGAGGGCTGGAGGTAGGTGAATATATATGAAAAATATTCTTCTATAGAAGGAAAAAGCAATGTTTATTTATATTGATATGAGAGCATCTTGAGAGCATCTTTAGGTATAAGTGTAGATTCACATTTGTTCAGATCATGATTCTAGGGGGCTACGTAGGTAGGGGCCACACTGGGGATGAAATTTTTACAAAGGAATATATAGGAAAAGATCTGTTCAAAAACAGCAGAGCCATTGTTACTGATATGGAAGCATTCTCAAGCAGTTTAAATTAAACCCCTTAAAGGTGCATGGACACAGATTTGATGTTGATATTTTCTGTATTTACGACTTATATATTTTAATAGCATTTCACACAAAAATATATTAAAAATCTTATTTCATCTAAAAGTTATTAAAACTTTAAAGATTTTTAAAAAGGGTTTGATTGACACATCCTTGCACATCACAAATTTTAATTTTTTTCTTCATACATAGGAAAAGTGGCAATTTTGTTGTGCATAATTGAAAAATATTAAAACTGTAATCCAGAAAATTCAGAGTAGAAATGTTCGTTATATTCTCCTCACTTCGTTCGTCCGAATATAAATTACTAGTAATTAAGTGCTAAATAATCAACAAACACATGTGTCGTAAACAGGATTCTGCTTGCTAGCTCTTTATTTTCAATATATAAATAAGCCCAAGATACATGCCAATTCCAAATCACCTAAAGAAGATTCCATTTGTATATCGTCCATTTTTTACACAAAATGTTCTAATACACAGTGTACCTAACAACTTCATATTCAAAGAACCGAGCGAGCTTAGATAAACGGCCAACCCAATCGCAACTTCTCGGGCCTTTCCGACTAGCGGAAAAACGACCTCGAATGTATATGGTAGACGCCATTACAACCCTCATTTTTCACGATCTTTTAAATAAATGCATGGAGACCTTTTATCTGTGGAATATGGAGTTTAACTTTATTCAATGTAATGATATTACCTAAAATATACTATAGAAGGGACATCTAACACCGTCTGTCATACATTTCACTAAACAGGAAATGTATAAATTTTTAACATCCGGCGATGTTAATACATTCGAGGTTGTTTTTCCGATCTTTGACGGAAAGACCCGAATGATGCGATTGCGGCCAACCCTGCGGACTGCTATTTATACCAACAAATCACGTGACCCTCATTTCGAACACGCGACAACTACGGCCGCACATAAGTATAAAAAGCAAAACATACACACATTATGTTGTCAGTTCGTGCAGTTGTGGTGAGAAGACTTTAACAATTGAACGTTTCCGGTGAATCGTAAACATCAACAATAAAAGAGCTCGTGCCCGTTTACAATCAAAGTACTGAAAGTACTGATGGGAGTTGATTTAAGGAATCACTGTCAAAATGCTAAAATTATCCCATGTTTCCCACTATTGTTGATGTCCCTGGCATAGTCTCCTAACTAGACAGTGATTCCTTATATTTCCATTTTTACTTGAAATAACAATCTTAAAATAAATCGAAATACCGTCTAATTTAGTAGATTTGAAATGCACTTGGCATTCTATGTTATTTTCCATTGCACCGCCCAATGACGTCAAATTTTACTATTAAAAAATAGTCCCATACAAACACAAACAAATTTAATGATTATTTAGTTACTGTAGTCAAATATCAACATTAATAAAATAAACAACAAAAGAATTTTATATTATGATTAAAGCAATCTTGTTAACTTTAATTAATATATGACCTAATTTAGGTTGTCGGAAGCACAACACGGGGCCCTACGTCAATTCTCCTCCGCCATATTGAATGCAATGTTGCAGTTGATGAAACTGGAGTTGGTCAGCATGATCATGAAACAGAATTGTGTGGATGTTAAATTAACAGATGACGTTGAATTGTGTAAGAAGTTGGATGGTAATGACTGAGGGACGATGTCTGTATCGGAAGATGGTGTGCAGATCTTATCATTGGCAATGCCGATTTCTCCACGTGGTGGTTACAGACTACTGGAAATTTTTCCCCTATTTCATTGACCACTAAGTAGTTCAGTTTAAAAATAGGGGTTTTTTCTTAAAAAATTTTTTGGGGTGTTTATGGAGTAGAATAGGGTTATTTTTGGGCATAAATGGAAAGGAGAGGGTCTGAAAAAATTATAAAAATGATCATAATGGGAAATTTTGCTTTTAAGTGCGTAGTAGGAAGGGTGTAAAGAGGCCCATATTTACCCTTTCCTCGAAGAGAAAGTGAAAAAGCAGGGTAGGGGTTATTTGCGATGCCATAAAAGGACTTGCAGCTATAATTTCCTAAACTTGATAAATTTTTGGACTTGAAATGGTCTTACTCTGTGCCAAGTTTCAGGAAGTTGAGCCGGGTTTTTTTAAAATATTTTTATATTATAAAGGAATTTT
>NW_026934504.1:0-60061 GCF_032062105.1 Saccostrea cuccullata | reverse complement strand
GTCACTGAGCATGCATATGCATGCATGTGTGTGTGCTTGGAATAATTATAATGACCTTATACTCCAGTATGGCCATAACTTCTACATGTTGTGATCAATGTTTAATATGTACTGTATTAAAATGAGTAGTAAATTAATTTTATTCATATTTTCTGACAACAGCAAGAGTTGGCAAAACATGAGTTTTACTGAACCATCTTTGCATTAAATCAAATACCAACACATTACTCACATAAGCACTGATTTCTACAATACGAACAGCATTTACAGTCGCTTATGTTACCATCTGTTTTGGAATCCAAACACAGACAGAAGACTGTTCCTTTAGCAAGAGTCATCATTTTTACAGTATTTAATGATGTCATCTTTGATGCCAGGAAGATTGGTCCCTATGTCGCGATTTCCATAATATAAAGTCGCCCTTGAGGGTTGTCCCTGGCGACCAGCCCTCCCAATCTCTTGCAGATACTGGGAAGCATTCCGAGGAGGGCATGTATGAATGACATGGGACACATTTTTTGGATCAAAGCCCATACTAGCAATGGAAGTTGTTAACAACAGTCTAATTCTAGGATCTTCCTTCTTCAGTTCTTCTATAGTTTTGTTGATGACATAGTCATCCTGTCCTGAACATATAGCACTGTATATTGTTTTATCAATGTTACTTGTTTGAAATAAGCCATTTAAGTACATTAACCCTTCACTCATATAGTGCACAGGTATGAAAAGCAAAGTGACGGGGAAATCATTCTTTTGTTTAAAGAGTTGGTTACAAATTTTATGAACAATTGTCTCATATTCCGACATGACATCATCACCAGAAACTTTCTTGTACTTTACCAGAAAGATATTTGGCCTATCTGGTGTCTCCTCTGTCATTTTATGATTCTCAAGGCCTAACTGTTTAGGTGTTGTCCTCTTCTGTTCAATCGTCAAGGTTCCACTCAATCCTATTAGTGGTACATCTGGGGAAAAAATGCCTTAATTCCACTGAGCTTCTTGAAGGCTGTTCTGAATTCTCCCCTGTAAAAACAATAATAAAAATAACTAGAAAAGAAACTCGTTGCGAGCAACGAGAGGTCTTCCGTCCGATTCTGAAAAAAAAAAACCCGCAAAACTGAGCTAAAAAAAGTTATTAAACTTGTTATGAAAACAAAGGGGATTAAATTCAGGTTGTTAGCGTGAAAATCCAAACCGCTTACTATTAATCTATAGGAACCAAAGCTCTAAATGTATTTGTGTATACTTCTGCAACAGTACATTTGTTTTCGAATAATGAAAGGCAGGTCACTATTCATAATTTTGTGTCAAACACCACGAGTAAATCTTCCCGCTTTTTCTTTGGAATGTTCCATTAAATAGGTGCGATAGCTTCGATGGAAATGAAACAAGAACGTTCTTATAGCTTAAATTTCAAGGTTAAGAAAGTATATTTAGCATATTTACACATTCAATATCGTATATAGATAAGTAACACTAAATCAGTGAATCTGGTAAACTTTTTTTCCTTTTTTTTTTATTTCCTGTTAATCCCCACTGTGAACATATTGATAAAAGCATGCCTACTACAGTCAGGGAATAAGATAACATTTATGTTCAATAATTTAAATCAGATCTTTCAGACAAGAATGTTAATATGAACTCCATTCAACGATCTTTTGAAAAATGATTTTCTTATTTTTTTCTTTTCTATTAGTTGAATATGACACAAGTCTGCATGAGCAAAACAGTGGTTACGTTTAATACTTACTATGTACATCCATATTGTTTCTTAAAAACTATTACTTATACCTATGATTTAAAATCTAATTTTCCGCATAAAAACAAAAGATACTAGGTATCGTATTTCATTTGCACATTTAGTCTTTTCTTTTTCTACTTTGAGAACCAGCCAAAACCAATTATAGAAGACGTTTCAGACGACCAAGGATTAAACCATAGTTTGACACAGAATTATAACGTAACAACGACGTGAGAATCCAAGTATTCCTTTACATTTCAGTTATCCTCTTTTACTTTCATTCAAGCAAACGCTCGGCTGACTTCGTAAACCCTGAATTGCGAAATGTCGGAGTTGATAGAGACAGCCGCCATTTTGGACCCGCTTTAGATTTTTAAATGTTAATATCTAGAGTTTGGATTTATCAATATTCAAACAAATTATACAGTAAGCATTAAAAGAAAGGTTTCTATTAACATTCAAAAAATAAATGAAAAATATTGAAAAACAAAAAAGTTAGAAAATAGGGGCTTTTTGATTTCGCATCTGATAGCAACAGGAAGTAATGACGACGCACGAAAAGGTAATTCCGCACATCTAGAAGTCGTCATCTATCATCTCTAATAAGTCTCCAGTTAATATCTTAAGCCATTTTAGAAAAAAAGGGGGAACAAAAATCCATTTTAAAATCAGAAAACTGTCAATATCTTGGAACTTAAGGTGAGTATTCCAAATTTTACTTGTCATGCCACAACTTCATATAATGACGCATAATTCCTGAAAGTTTCATTGAAAACCACTGAATAGTTCTCGAGAAATCGCCTGCACAAAATTTTGGGGGAAAAAATAATAATAATAGTAATAAGAAGAAGAAGAAACAGTAGTATCACTAGAAGGTCTTCCGTGAAGACGGAAGACCTTAATTAAGAAACTTATTCCTATTTCTAACCCTTGATAGGATTCAATAATTTCAAATATTAAAAACAATTGTTCATTAAATTTTCTGCTTGTTAGGTGGATATTCCTAAAAAAGATATACCAGAGAATCTATGAATTTAATAAGTATAATAAATGAAATGTACAGCTGCTCCAAACTGAACTTTTGCGGGGCCACCAGGCTATCTTCCCAACTTTGAACCAGCTAAAAAATGTAGCCTTGGGAGGGAATTGAACCCTCGTACAAAAGTCTGTTTGGAGACATTTTCAGAATTGTCAAGTCATTCACTTTAGATATGGTTTATCCTTCCTTTAGATGAAAATAGATTGAATTAATTGATGAAACTTATAAAAATTTAAAATGTATTTTTGGTAGAGAATGAAAATTGTTAACAAGTTAGTTTTTATTTCCCACTGAACTGCACATACCCTCTATCAAAGCCCTATGTCAGATAAACATTGATGCCTCAAAGTAAGTTATTGACCTAAATGTTTAGTCTACAGATCTATAATACAGTTATTGTCCGTTTGCACATGGTTTCAGTAGTCAATATTAATGAATTTTAGGCTGGTGTATGCTAGATTGAAGGAATGCACGGCAATTAAACACCCAAAACTGAACTTATAATTACTACAAAATAAAGCTTGTGAACACTTTATATACTAGATACGATCTCGTTGCGAGCAACGAGAGGTCTTCCGTCCGATTCCGAAAAAAAGAAAACCTTTGTAAAATCTAGCTGAAAGGGTAAAAAATATATTACACGCAAGAGGGATTGAATCCAAGTCGGCAGCATGATAATCCAACGAGCTAAATATTACGTACGCTGTCTGGACCTCTGCTTTAAATCTTCTTGTATATACCTCTGTATAACAGTGCTTTTGTCTTAGAATTATGAAAGCTAGTCACTATTCATAAATTCGCGCCAAATGCCACGAGTTAATCTTCGCACCTTTTCTTTGGAATGTTCTCTTTAATAGGTGTGATAGCTTTAATGAAATAAAAAAAAACCGTCCATTTAGCCTAAAACTTGATGATTAGAAAGTATATTTTATACATTTCACAAACTCCATATAGTATGCAAGGAAGTAACACTAAAACAGTGAAACGGCTATGAATTTTAACTTTTTAAAAATTTCATGTTAAAGTGAACTTGCTAAAGTGAACTATCCGGATTAGTTAAAAACATTCATGAAAAGATTGAAATGTTTCGCAAAAAAAGGCTCCCCTTACGACGGTCAAGGAGTTGGATATCGTTTGTGCTCAATAACTTGAATAAGATCTTTGAGACAATAATGTTAATATAAACTCTATTAAGCGATCTTTAAAAAAATTTGGTTATCTTATTTTGTGTTTTTTATTAGTATAATATGGCACAAATGTGCATGGGAAAAACCATGGGTAAGTTTTGTACTTACTGTATTCATTGATATCCTTCTTGAATAACTATTACTTGTAACAATGATTAATGAGCTGCTTTTCCGTGGTGCAATCAAAAGATATTTGGTATCGAATTTCATTTGCACATTTAGTCTTTTCTTTTTTTACTTTGAGAATCAACCAAAACCAATTATAGAAGACGTTTAAGAAGAATTTAGTTTGACACAGAATTGTAACGTAACTACAACGTGAAAATCCAAGTATTCCTTTATATTTCATTTGTCCTTATTACTTTCTTTCAAGCAAATGCTCGACTGCGTCAGTAAACCCTAGGCCTTTCAACTAATTTTTCAAGTTACACATATGGTAAACAATATTGTATAGATAGATTTATAGGTACATAAAATTATCAAAAAAGATAATAACTTGTGCACACTTTTAATTACCTCATTAAAAAGTTTAATCATTTATACTTGACTTTTCCGATGTTGTGTTTAAGGACAGGTAACTCAGGTGTGAAAATGACCAACTTAGTGCCGATTTATGAGTTATCGTTTATAAGAATGACATATAGGCTGCTTCAGCATTGGTGTTGTTATATACACAAAAGGGTTCCTTACATTGTTTTCTTCACAAAAAAAGTTTTGACTAAGAGAAAGAGAATGCCTTCTCTCTACCTGAAATAACAGGGTCAAATGAATAGGGAACAGACTATATTCAATAGTTTAACTCTCTTAGACGATTATTATGAAGAAGAAAATTTATTGTAATGTTTTTGTGTTCGCGCTTTTTCGCTTCCTATGTAAATATATATATTTTTACAAGTAAATGCAACAATTGATCATCTTATTTGTGTTACTAAGCACGAAGGGGAACGACCGTGTATAAAAATTTAAATAGGTTAGAACTAAGAAGGAGGGTAGATTTCACTTTTTATTTTAATTACAAATTTTAATTATTTGCAGTAAACCGGTGTCCGCAACTATAAAGTAAATAAGTTTAACATTGGTGCTAAATTTTAAAACCACTAGATGCTACCGAAAGCAAAGAAACACCTGAGAAATGCTAAAAACTGCCTTGCGTATAAACAGTTAGATACCCCGAACCTGCTCTAAACAAGAATCAGCAGTGAGTTATCGTTCATAACACCGACCCCTAGCGGCAGTTGAAAGGCCTATAAACCCCTACTGCGAAATGTCGGAGTTGACAGAGAGAGCGGCCATTTTGAAACGCTTCAAATTTTTAAATGCTAATATCTAGAGTTTAGATTTATCAATATTCAAACAAATTATATAGCAAGCATTATAAGAAAGGTTTCCATTACCATACAAAAAATAAACGAAAAATATTGAAAAACAAAATTTTTTTAAAAATTAGACTTTTTAAATTAGCTTCCGGTAGCAAGCGGAAGTAATGACGACAAACGATAAGTCACGTCCTGGATAGAATTTTTCATCATCTATAATATCTGAAAGTTTCACATTGATATCTTTTACCGTTCTTGAGAAAATCTGTGGACAAAAGAAATCAGAAAAAGGTCTGTAACTTGGCACCGGAAGCGAATTTCCAAAAAATCTCTCAGATGTATCAAATTCATTTAACAAAACATCTGTCCTGAAAATTTCATGTAATTCCATCCAGTAGTCTTTGAGAAATCGCGTCAGAAAAATAATAATAATAATAAGAAGAAACAATAGAATTGCTATAAGGTCTTCCGTTAAGACGGAAGACCTTAATAATATCCATCTGGTATCATGTAAATCATGGAATTTCTACAAAGATTGTGAAGGATTTATAACTTCAAAACTGTGCCCAAGACAATCTCATTGTTTGCAAATTTAATTTAGATTTAACGAGGCCCAATCTACCGGTAGTTTAAAATTATAAAAACGGAATGGTAAAAAATTTAATTCTTGGAAATATATTTGTATTCATTATGCTAAGAACCAGAAGTCTCTGTCGAGACTGAAGCTCTACTGGTTTGAACTTATAGCAAAGGAAGAGAAAAGTACTTAAGCAGCTGGGATTTGAAACTAAATAGAATAATGATCGTTGATAAAGTCTCTTTATGTTCTTAGTGTAGTCTACTTGTGTGCCAAGTTATACTGAAATCAGACCAAAACTGTATGAGGAGTAGCATTTTGAAACAATTTTACAGACTTTTCTATTTTTAGTAACCACGGCAACACCGTTCATCAAAATTAAAATTCGATACACAGAATTATGTATCTTAGTGTATTCTACTTATGTGCCAAGTTATATTGAAATCAGAGCAAAACTGTAGGAGGAGTAGCATTTTGAAACAATTTTACAGATATTTCTATTTTTAGTAACCATGGCAACACCGTTCATCGAAATCAAAAACCGATACACAGAATTATGTATCTTAGTGTAGTCTACTTGTGTGCCAAGTTATAATGAAATCAAACCAAAACTGTAGGAGGAGTAGCATTTTGAAAGAATTTCACAGAAATTTCTATTTTTAGTCACCACGGCAACACCGTTCATCAAATTCAAAAACCGATACACAGAATTATGTATCTTAATGTATTCTACTTGTTTGCCAAGTAATACCGAAATCAGACCAAAACTGTAGGAGGAGTAGCATTTTGAAAGAATTTCACAGAAATTTCTATTTTTAGTAACCACGGCAACACCGTTCATCGAAATCAAAAACCGATTCACAGAATTATGTATCTTAGTGTAGTCTACTTGTGTGCCAAGTTATAATGAAATCAAACCAAAACTGTAGGAGGAGTAGCGTTTTGAAAGAATTTCACAGAAATTTCTATTTTTAGTAACCACGGCAACACCGTTCATCGAAATCAAAAACCGATACACAGAATTATGTATCTTAGTGTAGTCTACTTGTGTGCCAAGTTATATTGAAATTAGACCAAAACTGTAGGAGGAGTAGCATTTTGAAAAATTGTTTACAGACAGACGGACAGACAGACAGACAGACAGACGGACGGACGCCGGACGCATTACTATCGCATAAGCTCTTCTGGTCTCTGACCAGTAGAGCTAAAAATTAGAATGAAATTTGTTTCCTTGCCTTTATTGTAGTCAGATGGGAGCACTTTCAAAATATGGACCATTTTTTGTGTTTTATACACAATTACATACGTACTAAAATTCCCTGATTAACAAAGGAATTGACAAATAAGAAAAAAATAAATGATGAAATGTTTTGTTTATATCATGAAATTTTCATTCTTCTTTTAAATAATAAAAAGAAAATTGAAGGTATCCTTTATTATAGTGAAAAGGGGGCATATCAAAACACAAAAATAGGACTTATTTTGTCCAACTATAGATATTTTATAAGTTGCAAGTAGGTTTACATAACACCAACAAACCATTGTGATACTGTATTTAAGTTTCTGAAAATTAAATCATTCTTTCATTATGAAATAATTTTCCCTCCATACTTTAGAAAAAAACACAACATTGTTTTACTCGAAAAAAAAAGGGGGGGGGGGTAAGGCGACAAAACTACGAATTTACTGATATCATGTTATATATAGATTCGAAATATAAAATATTTTTGGGAAGCATTTAATTGCTTCATAGACTTATATAGATCTATTATGTTGTCTGTCTTGGGGAATTGAATGTCTTTTATTGTGGGGCCAAACTGTCTGTCTTTCAGGGTCTGTTCATTTCCCCCTTATATTCCTTTTATTAGATCTATTATGTTGTCTGTCACTTTGGGAATTGAATGTCTTTTATTGTGGGGCCAAACTGTCTGTCTTTCTGGGTCTGTTCATTTCCCCCTTATATTCCTTTCATTAGATCTACTATGTTGTCTGTCACTTTGGGAATGTATTTTATTGTGGGGCCAAATTGTCTGTCTTTCTGGATCTACTCATTTTCCCCTTATATTCCTTTTATTAGATCTTTTATGTTGTTTGTCACTTTGGAAATTGAATGTCTTTTATTGTGGGGCCACACTGTCTGTCTTTCTGGGTCTATTCATTAGATCTATTATGTTGTCTGTCACTTTGGGAATTGAATGTCTTTTATTGTGGGGCCAAAGTGTCTGTCTTTCTGGGTCTACTCATTTTCTCCTTATATTTCCTTTGTTAAATCTAATTTTTCCAATTATTTTGTCTGTCACTGTTAGAATTTAATGTCTTTTTTTGTGGGGCCAAACTGTGCGTCTTTCTGGGTCTATTCATTTTGGGTTAAAATCTGTTTTCATTATGTCTGTTTTTGTTGGGATTTTTTTCTACTGTCTATAGCCTACTGAGCATATAAATACACAAGTTACTTAAAGTTGTTCCAGTAAAACACATGTTAAACAATTACAATCAACATAAAAATATATCATCAGATTACTTTTAAATGAACATACACAAAAATAAATTCTTACTTATCTCAAAATATATACAAGATATGTACCTCTTCATTACTGAATAATTTCATTCCACCTTCTGAAAAAACTTGTCCAGTTTCGAAAGAAGATAAAAAGGAAAATGATACCAATACCTAAGATCATCATAATTATGATACTTGTCACTAATATCATCACAAGAGGCCCATGGGCCACATCGCTCACCTGAGCACTGTGGCTGGGAAAAGTATAAATTGGATTATTATTTAATAGTTTATACCCAAAAGTAGTCCCATGACCAATCATGGCTTTGCTGTTCTCCATAAAGTGATTTTTAAAGAATTTTCCTATATATTTTTTTGTAAAACTTTGGTCGGCCAGTGTGGCCCCGACCTTCCCGCGGGGGTCTTGATTTGAACAAACCTGAATCTACACTACAGGAGGATGCTTCCATATAAATATGATCAATTATGGCTTTGTTATTCTTGAGAAGATTTTTAAAGAATTTTCCAATATATTTCTATGTAAAACTTCGGTTGGCCATTCTGGCCCCGCCCTAACCCCGGGGGTCATGATTTGAACAAACTTGAATCTACTCTACCTGAGGATGCTTCCATATAAATATGATTAAATAATGGCTTTGCTATTCTTGAGAAGAAGATTTTTAAAGAAATTTCCTATTTCTATGTAAAATTTTGGTTGGCCATTTTGGCCCCGCCCTACCCCCAGGGGTCATGATTTGAACAAACGTGAATCTATACTACCTGAGGATGTTTCCCCATAAGTTTCATCTTTCCTAGCACAGTGGTTCTTGAGAAGATTTTTAAAAGATACCACCAAATTTTCATTAATTCCCAATTATCTCCCCTTGAATGAGCGCGTGGCCCTTCATTTGAACAAACTTGAATTCGATGCTTTATGGCAAGTTTGGTTGAAATTGGCCCAGCGGCTCTTGAGAAGAAGACGAAAATGTGAAAAGTTTACAACAACGACGACAGACATTGAACGGACAAACCGTGATCTGAAAAGCTCACTTGAGCCTTTGCCTACATCTGTTTTTACTAAAAATAGAAATTGCTGTGAAATTCTTTCAAAATGCTACGTCTCCTACAGTTTTGGTTTGATTTCAATTTAACTTGGTACACAAGTAGACTACACTCAGGTACATAATTCTATGTTTTGGTTTTTGATTTTGATGACCGGTGTTGCCGTGGTTACTAAAACTAGAAATTTCTGGGATTTTTTTTTTTTCAAAATGCTACGTCTCCTACAGTTTTGGTCTGATTTCAATATAACTTGGCACACAAAGACTACACTATGATACACAATTCTGCATATCGGTTTTTGACTTCGATGAACATTATTGCCTTGGTTACTAAAAATATAAATTTCTGTCAAATACTCTCAAAATGCTACTCCAAATACAGTTTTAGTCTGATTATAATATAATGTGGTATGCAAGTAGAAGGCACTAAGAACATAAAGAGACTTAATCAAGGATCATCATTCTATTTATTGCTGTTGTAAAATTTCAATTCCCAACTCCTTAAGGTTTCGTCAAAGGTCAACGTGTCCAAAAATTTATTTTTACAATAGCCCCAAAACTATGGGAGATATAAAGTTAAAACTTTTACAGTTTATAAATTATTCATTTGTTAACAGATAGAAAGTATCACTTGATAAAAAAAAAATACTTGGAAAAAATATTAATTGAGAAAAATTTTTCTTCAAAATGCATATATTTTCAAAAAATACACCTAATTAATTCCGCGCTCTTAGTGAAAACCATCATTGCAGAAGTAATGTATGTTTATCAATGAAGGGCAAGTTGGACTTGAATAGCCTCTGGAAAGTTGTTTTCCCTGTTAATTTGGTCCAAATGTTAAGACTTGAAAGTGAAAGTACATTGCAAATGGCGGATTCTATAGGGGTCTTGTCTTTATACATGTCATGCTTTCAATAACAGCCTTTCAGAGACCATTCACATCCAACTTGCCCTTCAAGGATAAACATATATTATTTCTGCAATGATGGTTTTCACAAAAAAGACAGAATTAAGCAGGTGCATTTTTCTTTAAATATGCACATTTTCCGATATAATTTTCCTCAAAAAATATCTTTTTAAAAATATTTGTTATCAAGTGATACTTTCTATCTGTTAATCAATGATATATTTATAAACTGTAAACGTTTTGACTTTATACCACACATAGTTTTGGAGCTATTGTAAAATAATTTTTTAGACATGTTGACCTTTGACGAAACCTTAACGACTTTTCTCTTCCTTTGTTAAAAGTACAAACCAGTAGAGCGTCTGTCTCGACAGACCTCTGGTTTTATTTGTATTTGCCTCTATCTGAATTTATCGAAAAATTTAAAAGCTACTTGTAAGATGTTTTCTGTCATAGAACAGTCTTACTGAATCTCAGTTGGACTTGTATTGTCTTCATAATTTCCATTTCATTCTTCAGTCTTGACATACCCTCATTATACCCCCGCTTGAAAAATGGAAAGGTATAAAGTAATCAGGATGTCCGTCTGTTACGCTTTGGGGTACCCATCTCTTATCCGCAATCCCTGTGTTACCACTGAATGAAATTTGATGAGACTTTCACGGAATCTTTATTACATATTATTATTGTGACCCTATTTCACTTTTTGATCCGACACATATTTTGGGTTTCCGATAGCAAAACATGGACACTGCATTTGTATTCATACGGGAGACTGGGGCTATCATTTAGCGAGCTCATTGCTCACAGTATCTCTAGTTTACTTGGATTTCACTTTGCCAGAGGTCATCAAAACTTATTTTGTTTGTTAAATCCTCTACTTTCTTCTGTAATTCTCTCTCCAATCGTTCCAGTTCTTGTTGTTTCTGTTGTTGTACTTTTAGACTTTTCCATTAATAATTTGTATCCGCTCTTTAAATTTATTGCGTATTTCTCTACATTCTTTTTTATAGACTCTTGCAATAGTTTGTCCTTTTCCTCTTTGGAAATAGTTGAAAGCCACTGGGAGATTTTATTGTACGAATACAACATGAATGTCTCACTGGTTAAAACTGACAAATTTGGTCTGCATGATACTTAAAGATCAAGCTGGCCAAAGATGAATTCTGGCTATTTATTGAACTTTAAAACTGATCTTGTTGTCGTCAAAAGTTATCTGATGGATTCCAATACTTACCACCTGGTGAGTGTTCTTGTACCATTCGCTGTAGAAACTGCTTAATAAACAGGTTTTGAAGTAATGACAGAACAAGTTCACCTATTTTGTCAGCTTCTTAAGCAATTTAGATAGTACCAAGTCATCCAAGTTTACATCTGTGTCAAAAGGAGTCTTTTCCCCCATTATGAATTTCAAAACCGCATCAGGTTTGGAAGCTGCATCATCAAGAAAATTTACCAAGGTATGAAAGTGTCGTTCATTTCCAGGATGTGACCTGATGACTAAATCATACGCCACTAAGGTGCAGTTATGAATTTAGAAATTAGAGGCAAGAGGTTCTGTTCCTGCAAAAAAAGATCTTCTTAGCAGTCCAAAAGGATAGCTTTGAGCAATTATTTATAAACCATTGGAGGTACACATGTACAATGGACATGATCCAAAAAGTTGCAGATATATCGTCTTTGTGATTAAAAAAACTGCCTGTTCTTCTAGAAATATTATATTGAACCCATTATGTTTAAATCATATTTGGAAGTCATTCTATATTCATCTAGCAGATTGTTAAAATGCCTCTCGGTTGAAGCTCGATCAGACATGGTAGATAATAAATCATATACTACATTAAACTCCCTCCTTTCAGCAAGCAAATGACAATGATCTGATACAGGTATATCATTTAGGATATTTTTCGGAGTTTCCAAGACACAATTTTTATTCACCATTTCTCTAAGACCAAGCAACAATGAATTCTGGTTAATATCATCTGTCAAAAGGTAAGATTGACACGTGAGCTTTTCTTCATCAGTTTGTTTAATATCCAAGAGAAGAGAAGATTTTCAAAGATATAATGCATTTTCACCATATGATCGGTCGATCAATAGAGCCTTGTCCTAACAACAGAACCCCTGACCCTGGTGCCATGATTGAAATTCACAATTTTGGAAGAGGCCTTATTTGACCTAATAATAGACTTGGTCAGTTTATTTAACGCATGGGAGTAAAAGATGATTGATTGTATATTGTTTAACGTCCCTCTCGAGAATTTTCCACTCATACTCGTATGGAGACGTCGGGAGTAAAAGAGAAGATTTTCAAAGAAATAATGCATTTTCACTATATATAATTTATGTAGCCCCGCCCTAGCTCTAGAGCCACTGACCCATGGGGCCATGAAATTCTAATTTTTTGAAAAGGCAGCCTTACTCAACATAACTATGTACTTGAATTGGTTATTTTATGTAACCCCCAGGAGTAAAGAGGAAGATCTTCAAAGAAATAATGTATTTTCACTATATAATCTATTTACCCTCGCCCTAGCCACAATTTTGTTAGAGGACTCAATGCTGATTACAATCATGCCAACTGCCTGATGTCCAGGAGTAAAGTAGAAGATTTTTAAAGATTGCACTTATTTTAGTGGTTTTGGCCCCACCCCTCAGGGGAAGGGGGGGGGGTACGAGAACATAACATTCACAATTTTTGTTTCCCTTCACCCAAAGATGCTTTATGCCAAAATTAGTATTAATTGGTTGATCGGCTGCAGAGAAGAAGCTGAAAATGTTCAAATGTTAACATACTACGCACACCGCACGACGTTGGACGAAAACGGATAGCAACATATAGGTCACATTACTCAGGTGACCTAAAGATCTAAAGTCGAGATTGGAGCTGTATACAAAGCAAGTTCCGAATACAATAGTTTGAGTGTTTTTGTTCTTCTTATTTCTTGTCAACAGATCATATTGATATACAATTAGTATTTTTGACTAAAGGTCCAACAAGTAAGATTTGGGATAGCTCTCAAAGATGTTGGGAATAACAGATCCTTCAACATCTCCTGAAGAAAGCAGGACATTAGACCGTTTGTAAATAGGTCCCTGTTTCAACGGACGAGAACAGTGTTACACTCGAATTTAAGTAATTATCTGGTGGAAATGATGAAAGTGGTAAGTGTACTTTTATGAAATATATCAATTATGAACCGCAAGAATTTATATGCGACAATGATTATCATGATCACGATCAATATGTAGAATTTCAAAATGGCGTTCTAGTTCGATTCAGTTTTCTTAATTTAACTGGGGTTGGTGGTATTGTGTTTACATCATCAGAAGACTGATCAGAAGGAAGTAGTGATTTTATGCTGTTTAACGTCAGGGTCAGGGGTTCTGGTGTTGGGGCTTTCTGAAAAATTGAAGCTTCATGTTGAGTGATCGTATAATGTTCCCTCTCGAAATATTTTTGCTTATATGGAGACGCCACCACTTGCCGATGGACAGCTGCAAATGTTGTCCTATACTCGGCACTCAGGGCCATTGAGAAGGGAGGGATCTTTTTCGTGCCAGCGCCTACCGCGACAGGGGACCGCGGTTTATACGGTCTCATCCCAAGGACCGGTCTTCAGGTCCCACAGTGGGATTCGAACCCGCGACGTAAGGATCAAGTCCTTACTTCGCGACTGTAGAGCAGACGGAAAAACTACTGCGCCACGCTAGCGACTCTTGTCGATGAAGACTGGCATTAGATCAACTTTAGGGATAACTGTACCTATAAATGAAGTCATTCGGATGCCTCGGATTTTCTATTTATGTAAATAGGAATATCGCAAAACAAACATTTCAAGGTTGTGTTAGCGCAATTCTGTTATACATGGTTGATTGGGCCACCTATCGTCCATTAGTATTAGCATCGAATGAGACCGTAAAAGCCGAGTTTCCAAGTCGCAAGAAGTGCTGGCACGAAAAAGATCCCTCACTGCTCATTGGCCGTAAGTGCCGAGTATAGAATAAAAAATTTGCAGCTCTCCACCATCAAACGGTGGCGTCTTCATATGAGTTGAAAATTCCTTCGAGAGGGACATTACACAACATACAAACAGAAAACCTTTACCAATTGTTAAGCCATTATTCACACACTGAATAATCTAGTTCATGGATGATCATGACATGGAACAAACGGCGAGGGTAGCCGATCGACAAGGATTGCTTACTCCTGCTTGACACCCAATCCTACCTTGGGTGTTTTAAGAGGTCCTTATTTTCTCTGCTCCGTTTTTCTGATTTATTTGTTTCAACGGATCTTTGAGCTGGATTACTGTTCGTTATCTCAGTGACGACTTAACCTTAAAACTTCAAGCTGAGATTCGAAGGTGCATATACTGCAAGTATTACATCTCAAATACAAAAAAAAAAAAAAAAAAAAAAAAACGTTACTCAGATGTTGGGTCAGACAAACAATCTCTTCTTCATTCTCATATCATGACATAATAATCTGAAAGCTATGAAAGAAGGAATTTCTTCAGTAGGATTGGGAAAGTTATAAACAGAGAATGATATGAACTTTACTCAAGGTTATTTGAGCAAGATCAAGGTCAATGTTACAAAAAGTGTAAAATTCGTATATTTACTTTCTTTCTCATATAAAAAAAAATATTTCAGGGTGATACTTTCTCAAAGACTACTTATAACATGATAGTATCCTAATGTCTTCGGTACTTCCGAGTATTCTCTAGTGAAATAATATTGTTAATAGATACCTCACAAACATTATTTATGACGAGAGGATTTGTCCTTGAAACTACTAGTATACGTTTTGCCATCAATGCACATTGCCTGAATCCTAGAAAATATTTTTGATTAGTTATTTGGGGTGTTTTGCTTGTTAGTTTGATTGTATCCCTTCGAGACAATTACTCGGCATAGAGCATTGAGGAATCCTTTTGTGCCATCACCTACTAAGATACGGGACCTCGGTTTATACAATTTAATGGGAAGGGCCAGTCTCCACGTCGCACAGTAGATTTGAACCCGCGACGTAAAGATTAGAGTTCCTTACTCTGTGACTCTAAAGCAAACGCTTTAACAACTGCGCCACAAAAGCGACATGATAAATTTGGAGATAAACCTTTAATGAAGTAATTTATCTTCGGAAAGAGACACCTATCTCTTTCTCTCACTCTTTATTAATTAGGACAACGATTATAAGGCCAAAGTTTTTTATTTTCTGTTTAACGGGAAGCGCCGACTCAATTTTTTCCAAAAACCAAATAAAAATAAAAGACGTTGAACTCATTTTTATTTCCAAAACTCGCCCCGATCCTGTGTTTAAAAATAAAATCGGGATCGTTATACTCTATTTTTTCAACTTAATCAATGAAATGTTTGATATTCAACACCTCTGAGCTTAACATAAATAAGCGTCTACCTGATCATGAGTTAAAAGAGAACCAGTTTAATAAACAGACAGTTTCCCGGGAAAGGGAACGGCGGATCATGTGTATGCTAAGATTGACATTAAATGCATTGACTCTGCATTGTGTCAGAGCAAATTTGTGAAAACAAATCTTGATGAAAATATTCGGACGGGTCATTTCTGTATTGCTGGAAGAATGCGGTAACTCTGATGTTGTTCAGATACGTAGAATTGAAAGCAGCGGGGGGGGGGGGGGGGGGGGGGGGGGGGGGGACTGACATAGACCATACGACACTCGTTCGTGTCCTCAAAGATTTTGGGCAAGTCTTTGAAACTTCAGTATTTAAACAATTTACTGTTCTCTACGGTTTTGAATATAGTAGAAAATTGAAATTCTCTGAATGGATGTAAGTTACATTCATTTGACACTTATTTTAATAATCAGTCACGCAAGGACAGTAATGATGGATAAAATTTTCAGATGTAAAACGATTTCCGCATCGGTGTGCAAAGTAGAGAACGATTCCAACAACAACAAACCAACCCAGGGGAAAAGTATATTTAATGTATTTATGAGGGCTACCAGAAGCTACACACAATATCCTGAACAAAGATATTAAAATATCTCGATCAAAATAATTCTAGTACTATATGGACTATAAAGGAAAATTCCAAATGTCATATTATAGCAGAATTATTCATATTAAATGAAATTCTTATAAAACCTTTATATTAAGAAATAGGTATTACTATTATCTTGTAGAAAAGAAAGTACTTCCAAGGATAGATTATATAATGATGTAATTTCAATAATGAGGAGGCACAGCTTTTGGTTTACCAACCACCAAGTTGACAGTGTAGGTAACCACATTGTTTCCACATTAATCCAGACATTGTGGTATTTGGATCCATTTCAGAAAAGAGGTTTTCAACTGTCGAAGCTCATCAAGGATTTATCTGGGTACCGTGATTTGAAAGTCCAACATAAAAAAAATCCAAAAGTGTGTGTAAATTAATTAATGATATACTAAATAAGAATTACCAACAATTTTTTTTTCTTCCAAATTTGAAGAAATATGTTGTCCTTTCATCCATGAATTAAAAAAAAAAACAACTTTATATTGGAATTTACCATATTTAAAACATGCTTACAATCAAAACTAGTTAGAGGATAAATGTTTCTATTATTTTCCTCGTTTACAACTGATTTTAAAACATATAATATATTGGTAACAAAATATATTGGTAACAAAATGGTAGCCAGATTGAATATAGGATTTAATTTTTTTTAAATTAAGGTTTCTTCCACTGACTTGACGGAAAATGCACAGAAATTGCTTTCGCTTCTCACTATTCCATGGATGATGAATCCCCAGTTTAAGAAGTTGTACAAATCGATAGAAGATTTAATTTCATATCTGAAGAAATATGATGAATATTTATGTCATGGCAATAAGAAGACGAAGGCAAACCATGGAAGGACAGTGCCAGTTAGAGATCTGAAAGACAACTGGATACTCAGAGACATTGAGTCGGTAGAAAATGTGTCTGAAGATTATAAAGCTCTGGACTCGTGCATTAAAGATCTGCCGGAATATCAACCAATTGATGTCATTAGATTTGAACCTGATGATAAGGAGGAAAGAAGAAAATGGACAAAACAGTTCTCCTCATCAAGTTCTGTTGCATTGTATTCATTCAAATATGGAAACTATCTCCGAAACATATGTGTTTTGTGGAAAATGCCAGGACCAACTTGCAGAGACACGGTTAAGCAAGTTCAAGTTATTGACAAAATAAAAAGAAACATTCAATTTTCAACCAGAAAAATACAAAAGGACTTTATAGATCGTTATAAATCCTGTACCAGATTACAGCCAGCAATATTAAGGAATATGTATTCTTATCTCACAGAGTTTGAATATCAGGCCAATTCTGCAAATGCTGCACAGATTGATGAACGCTTCATGAAGTTTCTTTTGGATAGTGAAGATTGTGAATTGATCTTCGATTTGAGAAAAAATAATTGCAGACCTGCAGAAGAGATATTCAAGCCATTCTGGAAAGAGCTTGGGAAATTTTTTTTATGAAAAAGCAGCTGTTCATGAAAGACGTTCAAATGATAAACTTTACTTACCATTTGAAATTTCTCTTGATGATCTCAGAAGTCAAATACTGCATAGATTGCCTGAGGGTTCAGAGGCTCCATCAGTGTCTTGGATAAAACTGAACTTTAGTCCATCAAATGTGTACAACACAACAGCCAAGAATTACACTGGACAGTACAATGTAAGATTTGCAGTGCAAAAGAGATTGGTTCGAGTGCAGCACCCAGACTCCCATTATTGTGCAGTTCTTTTTTCTATGTTAAAAGAATTTGCCTGCCAGATGCGTGATTACTCAACATTTAAATGCATGGATGATAAGGCCATAATACCAATACCTCTGGGGGAACCTGGTCACCCAGTTTCAACTGGAGTACGTGCTCACCATGGTGGACTTGTAGGTGGATGCGTGAAAGTTGTAGCACTGGACCACGATTTTCATGTTGGTGGGATAATTCCTACTGTTTGCTTTGTTAATGACATACCAGAAAATCCAAAGGACTCCTTTTACAATGGACTTCTCAATGTTACTGTAAAAGATAAGGTTTTTCAAGCCACTGCGACATTCTACTGAATATGTGTCATTAATGCGACAATACTACTCGGATGATGATGTGAACCTGAGAACTCCTGTGCTGATTCGTTATACTGACGGTGGACCAGACCACAGGACAACGTACAAAAGTGTTAAAGTAAAACTCTGTGCCCTTATGGAATTCATTGCTCTGGACTTAGATTTGATAGTGTGTGCACGAACAGCACCTTGTGGGAGTTATGCTAATCCAGCAGAAAGAAGAATGAGTCTCCTTAATTTGGCATTACAAAACGTAGCATTGGAGCGGACTGCTATGTCTCCAGAATGTGAAATGCAAGTCAAGTCTGCATGCTCACTAAAGAAACTGAGAAATTTGGGAAGTAAAAACCAGAAACTTGCTGAAAGTTCTGGATGAGAATATTCAAGGTGATGCAAATTTGTCAACCTTGCAATCTAAAGCAGTTGATACTTTCCTGGAATCCCATTCCAGAAGCCGTCAATACTCTTTTCAGGTGTGTATTAAAGTGAAGAAAGATTTTTTGGTTATATTTAATATATTGATAAATATTTAAAAGATCGAAAGTGCATGCTGCATATACTTATCGATAGTGCATGCTGCAAATACTTATATACATTGTATTTAATTTATGTGAGTTAACACAGTGCAACTTTTCTTTGATAGAGAATTAATTTTTAGATCAAGAAGTGTATTGCAGACAACTGTGGGTATTGTATTCTCAATCCTCCAAGGCATTCCAGATGATGTGTTTCGTGGGCTTCACTTTGTGCCAGATCCTACACAGGATGAAAATGGGCAGTACAAAGATTTTACGCACCTGTATGGTACGGAAACTAATGATATCAAAAGACCAAGTATGATAGGGAAGCATGGAGAATCGTCGGAGAGAGACAAGAAATTGAAAGCTGTTTTGGTTGGAAGTAAGCACACATACAATATAACAAATACCATGTATTAGTTAATAAATATTATACTTATATATTGTGTATTGTGGTGACATTTCTTATAATATTTTACAGCTAAGGTGAGAGGATTTGTGTTGTGTACAGAGTGCGGAAAAAGAAGGGTCATATATGCAGCCAGAAAATTGGATAGAACAGAGAAGAGAGCAGAACGGGTACAAGAAGAATTACTTTATATTTGCAGTAATCCTTAGTTCCCAGGGGGACAATACCAGGATGTCATAATATGTAGACATGTAAAAGTTGATGCGCATGCGTGACGGGGAGTCGGCGGTTCTTTTGTCTCTATCAAAACTTTTTCTGAGAAACTACTGTACCTGCAACTCTGTTCAGTATTCATCGATGGAAAACCGATCATATAGTATTCAGATCAAATGTTGATGCATAAATGTTTGATTTTCAGAAACAGTTTTCCTTCAGTGAATGATATGGAAAATCTACAACCGGAAGTAAACAATACTACTTTCACTTTCATTTCGTGAATGAAAACAAAATGAAAATATCATGAGTAACATAGTCATAATTTTTAGCCTAGCTATTATATCAGCTAGAACTATTTCATCTCAACATTATGAACAGAATCATGGGAATGTGAGGTTAGTGAATATTCATAATTTTCATATATATGTGCCAGCATTTTCACATGTCCAGTAAGTACGGTGGAGAAACATCAGTTCAAAATGGCACCTGAAAAGTGTTTCGAAAGGCCAGCCCTTTTGTATCTATTTTGCCTTGTCATGTTAAATGCTAATGACTGCCACCCTAATCCAGGACCCAGACCACCAAAATTTCCATGCCAAATATGTGGCAAAGCATGTAAATGGTCTAAAGATGTACACTCCATAGCATGTAACATCTGCGAATTATGGTTCCACAGGAAATGTCTTAATATGAACACCTGTGTTTATGAAGCTTTTAGTAAAACCGACGTAAGCTGGTACTGTTGTCAATGTGGGCTCCCAAATTTCAACACTAGCCTCTTTGAGGACATAGACTTGGCCAACATGGAGAATAGCTGTGGCACGCCGTCACACCCATCACATATCTCCATATCCTCTGACTTTGATCCTGACACAGTTGGACCACCCCAACACACGTCATCATCACAAGCGTCCAACAGAGCCATCAAGCATGAGTTTGACAAAAGAAAGTTGCGCGTCACAGTCATTAACTTCCAAAGCATTAAAGCCAAAAGAGAGTATCTCTGGAACCTACTGTCGGATACTGATCCTGACATTATCATCGCCACAGAGACCTGGTTACACGAGGGAATTATGGAAAAGGAAGTTCTCCCAGACAATTATCAGTTCCTTACTAGGAAGGACCGACTAGGCGACCCACATGGAGGTGTAGCAATCATAGCCAAATCCAACATTGCTGGGGTCCAAGTAGATACAGATACCACCACTGAATTTATAGCAGCTTCTATCACCTGTAAACACAATAAAGACCCATTGATCATTGGTTCAATTTACCGGCCACCAAGCAGTAAGATGGAATATATAGAGGAGTTATGTTCAGCTGTCAAAAACCTTGCCAGGACATACCAAGGTTCAGTCATATGGATTGGAGGCGATGTCAACCTGCCCGATATTGACTGGAGGTCTTCCAGCACTTCTACCCAACATAACCCAGCAGGTATCAACACCACCTTTATCAACACTGTGTTTGACATTGGAGGCGAGCAGATAGTAGACTTTCCTACCCGAGGTACCAACACCTTAGATGTCTTCATCACAAACCGCCCCTCCTTACTAAACAGATGCATACCTTGACCATGACATAGTTATGATTGACACAAACATTGTGCCCTCCAGACAGAAACCTGTCAGACGCCTCATCCACTTATGGAAGAAAGCCAACACAACGAAGATGGCAGAAGACCTTGACAGTGACCTGGCACACCTTGATGGCTCCACACATGACACCCCCATAAACGACCTCTGGATCACCTTCAAGACAGTCTGCCTCAACACCATTAGGAAGCACGTACCAACCAAGTGGACTTCAAGTAGATTTAACCAACCATGGTGTAACAGAAAGATCAAGCAACTGTCAAGACAAAAACGAAGAGCCTACAACACATATAAAAGATCAGGCAAGGATAAGGATCGTCAGAGATACAGACCCCTGCAGAAATCAACCCAACATGAATGTAAGAGTGCCTATAACTCATACGTATCAGACATGGTGCAGGAGGATTCCAACAGTAAGAAACTCTACTCCTTCATTAAGAGTAAGAAGTGCGACAGTGCTGGGATTGCTCCTCTACTATCTGATGGGAACCTTCATGGAGATCCAGAAACAATAGCCTCTCTTCTGAACCAACAATTTTCGTCAGTGTTCACCACAGAGGATACATCCGATATCCCACCCCTAGGCACTAGTTCCACCCCATCGGCACCTGATATCAGGATCACAGAGGCGTACTGAAGCTCCTGCAAGGACTCAACCCCAATAAGGCGACTGGCCCGGATGAGATCTCCACTAGATTTCTGAAAGAGATGGCTCACCCAGTTACACCAGCACTCACCAAAATTTTCCAGGCATCCATTGACCAAGGTCAAACACTTGAGGACTGGAAAACTGCCCGTGAATGTCTCGCCTATATTCAAGAAGGGTGATAAGAGTAAGCCTGCAAACTATCGTCCTGTGTCCCTGACCTCTATGTGTTGCAAGGTAATAGAGCACATCATCCACAGCCACCTGATGAATTTCTTCGAGCATCACAGTATCCTAACCGACTACCAGCATGGGTTCAGGAAGAAGCGATCCTGTGAGTCCCAACTAATAACAACAATCCAGGACCTCGCCCTGAGTATTGAAAACAACACCCAGGTTGATGCAGTGCTACTGGACTTTTCCAAAGTATTTGACAAGGTCCCACATGAGAGATTGCTAGCCAAACTAGACCACTACGGAGTACGAGGCAACCTACTCAATTGGATCAGGAGTTTCTTATCTGGACGAACGCAGAAAGTATTGGTCGAGGGCCATTTCTCACCAACCGCACTGGTTACATCTGGAGTGCCCCAAGGAACGGTCCTCGGCCCATTGCTATTGGCATACATAAACGATCTACCCTCCAGAGTGAGGCCCAAGGCCAGGTTATTTGCGGACGACTGCCTTCTGTACAGGACCATCACTACAGAGGCTGATGCCAGACTACACCAGATGGACCTTGACAACCTCCAAGATTGGGAAATAGACTGGATAATGCATTTCAACCCAGACAAGTGCGAGGTTATCCGAATCACCACCAAACGGAAGCAACGCATTACCCCATATTACATCCATGGGAAGGAGTTAGCCACTACCACCAAGGCCAAGTACCTAGGGGTCAACATCTCCAACAACCTATCGTGGAACCATCATATTGATAGTGTATGCAAGAAGGCAAACAACACCACTGCCTTCTTAAGGAGGAACCTCTCGTCCTGTCCCAGTAACATAAAGGACAAGTGTTACAAGACATTGGTCAGACCCCAGGTAGAATATGCATCCACCGTCTGGGACCCTCACACAAAGAAAAACATTGACAAACTAGAAGCTGTGCAAAGAAGGGCAGCTAGGTTCGTGACCAATAACTACAACACCACCAGTAGTGTCACAACGATGATTGACAGGCTAGAATGGGAAAGTCTACAACAACGCAGAATTAAAGCAAAGGCTATTATGATGTACCGTGTCATCCATTCCCTTGTTGCCATAGACCTGCCTCCCCAATTCAGCCAAACAGGAGCAGCCACAAGGGGACACCAACAGCGGTACAGGATCCCATTCTGCCGTACCAACGTCTACAAGGAATCGTTCTTTCCTACTACCATCAGGATATGGAACCAGCTGCCAGAAGACACCATCACAGCCATATCCCTGGAGTCCTTTAAGACCAGGATTCAGGGATACAAAGCACCATAAACAAAGCAGGACATGTTTTTATCAGTTTTTTAAATTGTAAATAGACGCGTGGACTCCCCCTCACGTACACGTTTTTAACCAAAGTGAGGAAATGCCGCAGCAGCGGCCCTTCACTAGACAGGAAGAAGGAAGAAGAAGAAGACAGAACATCACCTGCTCTTCCCCCATTGAGACAACGTATCACTCAGATGTTTTAATATTAAGTTCACAATTTATAAATTGATTTATTGTTTGTCTGTACAATAAAAAGTGAATCATGTAAATATTGTGTTTTTCTACCTTCTACATTAGCTGTGTACTTTTTATGTGACAGGAAAATTGCAATTATTCGATACTGTATGCTTTCACTGTGGTGACCTGGAAATTGTCAACTCTGAAGAGATCCGCAGACTACAAGAGAACTTTGCAATAGTCAGACCGATATGTAGAAGTTGTCTAAATACTGGGAAGCAAATTCCCACTCGGAATGCAATTAAAAAACGGAGAAATTAAGATTTATGTCTGTCTTATCCTAATAAAACAATAATAAAGCAGATTTTTATTGTTTTTGTGTAGTTAAAAAAAAAGAAGCATTTTTTTTTACATTTTATTTTTATTTTGGTCCCGACTCATAACATTTTGATCTTTTATTTTTATTTCGTCCCCTCGACCCAACTTTTTTAGAAAAATTCCCGTTAAACAGAAAATAAGAAACTCGGGCCTAATGACCACTTTTTACAATACTACAGAATACTACCATCAAAGAAGGATAATTCAAAGAATAAAATTTATTACAAATCGATATCACAGTTGTCGAAGATTTATGTCTGTTTAAATAGAGGATATCTATACTGTGTGATTTGATATTGGCTTTATCCAACGAGTTGAAATAGTGTATATATTCGCGAGGCTTGTCGAGCGAATATACACCATTTCAACGAGTTGGGTAAAGCCAATATCAAATCACACAATTATAGATGTTTTATCAAAACTTCGAGATTTCCCCTGCGAAACTACAGGAATGATTGCTAATTCAAATTGATAACGTATAATTTGATGACGTAGCACCGTTGATGTTGACATGCCTCGAAAGAAAGTAGATCGTGTTCAAAATTTAGAATTTTTGCTATCTGCGTCTTTGAAAACATAATGTGACAATTGCTGGAGCTCTATATCAAACGAAATTCTGACTGAAAGTTGTAAGGATCATGGGATTGTGAAAATTAACTCTGTGTTCGGTGGCAGTTCAAAACGTGCTAGGCAACTTGTAGATTCATTGTTGATCCATGGTAAGTTACACCTACATTACTAGTTAGGCATACACAGTTCAATATTGGAAAACATTATTGAAGATGTTAAAGGAATCTTATAACAACAACTTAACTGCTAGGCTTTACTTTCTTCGAAAACGATTTAAAAGGGGGGGGGGGTTAACATCTGTCTTCAAGTAGCCAATATAGGTTCCTTGATAAATTAAATAAGACACTTCTTTGAGATATACGAGTCTTTTTCTTTGCTTTTTAACGATATCATTGCTCTTTATCATTTAATATTTTATAACGGCATAATTTTCACAAATAAATATTTTAATAAAATAAAATCTTGGAGCGAGGGATCGTGTCAGAACCGCGGAAAAGTTATTGATAAAGAATCTACCCGTGGATAAAGCGTAAGTTAATCTAATGCGCAGTATGCCCCAGATAATATAAGTGTTTATCATTATCATGAGATAATAAGTGTTTATCATTTATTTTCACTTAATTAATGATCTCCTCTGGATATCGAGAAATCTGTCAGTGTAGAATCGGGTGTTTTTACTGCTGTATATTATGATGAATTTTAATACATACGGATTTTGATAGTTGTGGAATATAAATTCATGTATGCTTTACAAAATCGTTAACAGTGGAACCATCATAATGATTCACCATTAATGGAAATTTTTGGTTCTCTGTTATAAGCTATGGTATATCCTTAGGTGATTCCAATTGTAGTTTTTCCAGATAATCAGGATTCTTCTTCTGCAGAAGGCTTAACCTGTAACTTTGCGTTTTTTTGTATGTTATATAACGACCCTCTCGAACTGATATGGAAAAGCCGTCACTTGCTGGTGGAGTTGAAAAAATTTGACTATACTCGGCATCGAGGTCATTGAGTGGAAAGGGATCTTTTTTCGTGCCAGCATTTACTGCGACATAGGACTTTGGTTAATACGGTCTTGTCTAGAGGACTTGTTTGTACGTCCTACAGTGGGATTTGAACCCGCGACTTAAGGTCAACTCCTTACTCCCCACTGCGCCATGCGGGCGACCTTGAAAGTGTGTGAGGAATGTTTTGATATCGTTAGTTTTTTCACAACAATGCAAATCTGTGGGAAAAGTGTGTAAACGTTCTTTCATAAAACTCAAAAACCTCATCGGGATGTTTGGTAAATGTAGCTGTAGAAATAAAATTCAAACTCTAAATCCACTTTTCTGTTTGCTCTGCCAAGTGCAACTCCCATTTAACAAAGTGCAAAGAAGAAAAGACGTCCACCTCGTTCAAAAAGTTGTCATGCTGAGGTATTAACTTGTCCACCAATTTTTTTTTATGAGAATAACATTGACACTCTCTTTAAACACCAAGTGCTTTGGAGCAGTACAATCACGCAACATTCCGACTTCAACTTAAATTAAACAGAAAAATAAATTATATTTTGATTTGTTTTGAAGAACGTTTCGTGCAACCGCTTCTAGAAAACCAGAAGTCTCTGTGGAGACTGAAGCTCTACTGGTTTGTACTTATAACAAATGAAGACAAAAGTAGCAGTTGGGACTTAAAACTTTACAACAGCAATAAATAGAATAATGATGCTTGATTGAGCTTTTTTGTGGCAAGATACTGCAATAAGACTACAGCTGTAGGAGTAATAATAGACTTTTAAGAGTATTTTCAATTTTAGTAACCATGGCAACATCATTCCTCGAAATCAAAAATTGATATACAGAATTGTGTATCTTAGTGTAGTCTACTCGTATGCCAAGTTATATTGAAATCAGACCAAAATTGTAGGAGGTGTAGCATTTTGAATGCATTTCACAGAAATTTCTATTTTTAGAAACAAAGGCAACACCGTTCATCGAAATAAAAAAGCAATATACAAAATTATGTATCTTAGTGTGTAGTCTACTTGTGTGCCAAGTTATAATGAAATCAGACCAAAACTGTAGGAGTTATATTGAAATCAGACCAAAACTATAGAAGGAGTAGCAGTTGAAAAGTATTTCACAGAAATGTCTATTTTTAGAAACAAACGCAAAACCGTTCATCGAAATAAAAAAGCAATACACAGAATTATGTATATAAGTGTAGTCTACTTGTGTGCCAAGTTATAAAGAAATCAGACTAAAACTGTAGGAGGAGTAGCATATTGAAAGTAGCTGTATTGAAATCAGACCAAAACTGTAGGAGGAGTAGCATTTTGAAAGTATTTCACAGAAATTTCTATTTTTAGTAACCATGGCAACACAGTTCATCGAAATCAAAAACCCATATAATAAAATATGTATCTTAGTGTAGTCTACTTGTGTGCCAAGTTATATTAAAATCAGACCAAAACTGTAGGAGGAGTAGCATTTTGAAAGTATTTCACAGAAATTTCTATGATTAGTAACCACGGCAACACTGTTCATCAAAATCAAAAATCGATACACAGAATTATGTATCTTAGTGTAGTCTATTTGTGTGCCAAGTTGTAGTGAAATAAGACCAAAGCTGTAGGAGGAGTAGGATTTTGAAAAATTGTTTAGACAGACGGACGGACGCCGGACGCATTACTTTCGCATAAGCTCTTCTGGTCTCTGACCAATAGAGCTAAAAAGGATATTTCAAGGTGGCGCATCCCTTCGTAAAAAGCATATAAACTAATCAGATCATTCCGATCCCGATGCAAATTACGTCACTTCCATTTTGTACAGCGCCAACTCGCTCACAAGCCAACACACTCGTTTGCTTTACTATATCCCCTCCAACCCCGTATAACATAGCGAGGGGATATTAATCTGATCTGCATATAACAGCATTAATGTAACATAGGATATATGCAGTGGTTGACCATATGTTCAAAACTGCTCATATCATATTTAATCTTGTAATACTTAATTAATTGAAAGGAAGTTTTGGCTCTACAAAATTGTTTGGGAACTAATGAAATATAAGGCCATCTTTCACTCTGTACAATTCACTGTCATCCTTGGACTTTAAGTCAGGCATGGCATTCATGTAAGAATAGACCAGTCAACAAAGGGCCAGACAGCTAGACTTAGCGACCTGATAAAGAATTATTTTGTTTTAAAAAATACATTTTTTAATTGATCACATATGGTAACATAATACTGTACATGAAGTTTTACTTGTATTTTTCTTTCTTTTCTTCAATTACGTCAAATATTCACTGCGGGATTCACCTCCGGTTTAGTGACATGGTGTCCAGGATGAGACGTCAAGGCGGAAAAGGGGCCATGCATGGTCCATACTCGTGAAGCAAATTGGATTTTTCGCCTTAAATAAATGACACAAACACTTCGGATATTTTGTTTTAAAAAATACATTTTTCTAATTGAACACATATTGTAACGTAATATTGTACATGGAGTTTTTTTTTTTGCATTTTTCTTTCTTTTCTTCAATTACGTCAAATATTCACTGCGGGATTCGCCTCCGGTTTAGTGACATGGAGTCCAGAATGAGCTGTCGAGGTGGAAAAAGGGCCATGCACGGCCCGTAGTCGTGAAGAAAGTGCATTTTTTTAAAACTTAAACATATAACACAAACACTCTAGATACTGTATTAGTCGCAAAAGTTTTCTGGCCAAACCTAGAGGATGGGGAAATTTTTTTCTGTTTTTTTTTTGTTTTTTTGTTTTTTTAAGACGAGAAAAACGTCAGACTCCTGTGGTTTGAAAGAAGTGTGAACTTTGAGAATAGTACTGCCCGTTATCCTGGTGTTTAGCTTTACTGGTCGGAGACCAGAAGAGCTTATGCAATTCCCCATTATGCATAAATTTACCGTTTCTGATAAAATTTGTGTATTTAAGATTATTTAATCTGAAATTACATTTTCCGTTTTCCGTTCCATTCCGTTTTCCGTTCCATTCCGATTTTGAGGGGAGATAACTCACTTTTTAAAATGGGGAATAGTAATTCGTCCGTCGTCCGTCCGTCTGTTTGACTGTCTGTCTGTAAACAATTTTTTCAAAATACTACTCCTCGTACAGTTTTGGTCCAATTTCAATATAACGTGGCACACAAGTAGACTATACTAAGATGCATATTTCTCTGCATCGGTTTTTGATTTCAATGAATGGGGTGTTGCCAAAACGCGGAACGGAACGGAAAACGGAAAATTAATGTCAAGCAAATAACCTAGATTTGATATAAATTAACATAAAAAGCAATATTCATGATATAAAAGGCACCTCTAATGAAAAATTATAGTAAAATACGATATATTCATTAACCTGATGCACCCCTCAGAACTGGCACATGTACGTGGGATGGTCAATAAATATAGTCTGTGAGATATATACTTACTAGACTCAAATCCAGGGTATCCATCTGAAGGTTTCGTTCAAATTAATTTTTTTTAAGAAAGCTCATTCATAAACGAAAAATATGAATAGGCGGAAGGAAAAAAACTGCTAGTATGTACATACATGTGTCTGTAAACATTGGCGTCGGAAGCAAATTGAAAGGGGGGGGGGCTAGGTGTAAAAAAAAAATATACTTTCAGGAAAACCTGACAAGCAAGAAAAAAAAAGAGGATATGATGAACATTTCCCAAACACGGAAATCCTATTTCGTTGGGGGGGGGGGGGGGGGTTGTAGGTTCGAACTTCAATGGCAATTTTTTTTTCCCAAACACCATCACTTTCACAATTTTTAACCTATATTGCGACGTGTCTGTGGAAAGTGGGGGGGGGGGGGGGGGCTAAAACTACAAAGCAATGTTCAATATCTATACTAGATGTATGTTTGGAAAAAAAGTGGGGGGGGCTAAGCCCCCCCCCTTGCGTCCCCCACCCCGTTCCGACGCCTATGGTAAAGACAAAAAAACATGCACCGTTTTGACATTCAGATTATGCATGCAGTGGCGTATCCAGGAATCTTGAAAGTGGGGGCAGTTTGTGGTCGGAATATGTGCCCTCAGCAACACAAAAATTGATTTAATAAATTTCATGTATGTTTTGTAAAAATATGTTAGGGGGGGGGGGTCTTGGTCCCTCTAAATCAGTGACATGATATCAATGCATGTTGAGAAATTAAAATATGAACATAAGAAGAAAGTACTTTCAAATGAATTTAACAGCATGTTCAATAGCTGCAGATCTGTAGCTCTCCGAAAAAAAAATCTTCGCTAGCCAAGGGTTTCTGATACGCTACTCTCCTCATGAGGAGAATAGCGTATCAGAAACCCTTGGCTAGCGAAGATGCGAAAAAAAAAATATATTGATAGACCGGAGAGCTACAGTTCCACCCATTGAAAAAACTGTATATTTATTGCGCACAAAAAGTGCGCTCGGTTCTCGATTTATTTCTCCATGTTTTTAAACTGTGATCTCAAAACATTACCATGATTACTAACCGTGTGTTCCGAGCATATTCTTTCGCTGTTTCCACAACCAAACCGTGGCATTCCTCATAATTGTTGTTAATTGTCCGCCTGACCCTGATATTGTAATCATAGAACATTTCGCTTATGTATATTGCCATTTTGGTTTCAAATATAAATCGGTCCAATATGCTTCGTTCAGATGTCAACTACGCGAGTACTTGATAGAGGAGAAAGGAATGTTTAAAATCTTCCCTTTTTTGCAATTGAGGTAAGAATTTGGAAGAATTAATCAAGAACCGAGCGCACTTTTTTGTGCGCAATAAATATAAAGTTTTTTCAATGGGTGGCTCTGTACCTCTCTGGTCTATCAATATATTTTTTTCGGAGAGCTACAGATCTGCAGCTACATGTTCAACTGTTTTCTTTAGTTGCAACTTTTCAGATATGAGACGAAAAACAGGGAATCTGAAAATGTTTACGGGGTCGATCATTCATACCCAACCCTCACCTCCAAACACACTTTAATTTCATTGACTGTACAGATGATACATAAATTTTGCCACAGTTAAGATTTATGACTCTATCTATATATCCAGGATTTTAATAGTTAGAAAGCAGCTCTATTTTGCACAAATTTTTAACAAGTTTTACACTCGAGGTGTTTATCCGAAAGGGGTACTCTAACAGTAATCTTAAGATATTTTTTTAGATGTTTATTTCTCTTATTAATTAACATGATTCATTTAGATATCAAATGTTTGCCTCCCCCTCCCCATTTTTTTCCAGACATAAGGTTTTCATTATAGAATTGTTCATTGAAACCCCCAACACTTTCTGTTAAATTTATGTAGTAAGTTAGTGTAAAAAGAAGTACTGAAAGAATCTGAGTCGGAATTTACCCCCCTCCCCTTTCGAATAGAACAATTGTTTTCTTTTATCGCTTGTCCAGTTCTTTTCAGGTACTAGTAAATTGATTGTTTCTTCTCCGACACCCCCCCCCCTTTTTCGTCACTGCTATGTCGCGGTTTTCGTGAATAAGAGACTTAACATGACTATAATCAACTTGCATTTATTAATGTGGGATTAAATATGCATAAATTTACCGTTTCTGATAAAATTTGTGTATTTAAGATTATTTAATCTGAAATTATATTTTCCGTTTTCCGTTCCATTCCGTTTTCCGTTCCGCGTTTTAGCAACACCCCAATGAATGATGTTGCCTTGGTTACTAAAAATAGAAATTTCTTTGAAACGCTTTCAAAATGCTACTCCTCCTAAAGTTTTGGTCTGATTTCAATGTTACTTGGCACACAAGTAGACTACGCTAAGATACATAATTCTGTGCATCGGTTTTTGATTTCCATGAACGGTGTTGCTGTGGTTACTATGAATAGAAATTTCGTTTTTAAAATGCTACACCTCCTACAGTTTTGGTGGAGAGTTGCAAATTTTGTAGTATACACAGAACTTACAATCATTGAACAGTGAGGGATCTTTTTATCATTTAATTCCTATAAAATGATTGATTCTGATTGGAAAAAAAATTCTTTTGCTAACTGCATCAATGGAATCTATATTTCGCTTGCACTAAGCAGCTGGAACTACTTTTGGTGTGTTTACAAAGTTTTCCGCTTCCATTTTTCTTCAATTTGTTTTCCTTTTATTGACTGGACGCAGTTAAATTGCTTGTTAGTATTACATAAGTAACAAGATGACAATTTTTACAGGCGGCCAGTGGTGTATTTTGGATGTAATCCAGGGTCAGCACACTATACATCTGCATTATATTTTGGAAAAATGTGGATATGTTTGGGGAAAAGAAAATTTATGTGCATTATGTAATGAGAGATGGAGTCTCAGCAATCGAAACACCTAGAACCTCTGATCATTAAGTTTTTAAAACATATTCTTTCACCTGCACAAAAAAGTAAACATGCAAGATGTGATGCACTGCCTAGAGAAAATAACAACATAGAATCAAGTAAGTTACAACACAAGACCGAGCCTGGAAGATATTTGCTGCTTGAAAAGAAATGTTTGGTGGGAACACTTTGTAGAGATCTTTCATTTCAACTTTCAAGATGGGTTCTGTATATATAGGGAGCTTACAGAAAAATATATCAACCTTACACCAGCAGCGAAGATGAGAAATTGGCTAGCTATTTAGGTTCTTAAAAGGGACATTCTCATACTGATGAAATCGTACCAATTCCCCCTCAAAATTCCAGAATACATTGCAGCAAGCATCACACTTCTTAACTGAGCAAACATTATAGATTGTCGACATATTCTGCACAACCAGACAGCCAATTACTTCTTTGGATAACAAGAAGAGATTAAAACTGATTCTTCTCTACTACTAATCCTTGGGCGATCAACACTGTGAGAAACAAGTCCAATAAATCAGGGAGAAAAGTAATTCGTTTTGAAATTAAAGGTATGAAAACTCAAATACTATGACAACTTAAATAAATGAAAATGTCTGCTTTCCTTCTGCCAAGTAACAAACAAAAAAAGTACTCGAATAATTCAAAGCATCTTTTAAATTTTCAAAAACATTGTTTGCTGCCTAATTTGTGTGAAAATTTTTCAAATTTAAATGTTTAGATTTGCTGATGTCTTTCCTTATATAACAATTCTGATAAAAGTGAAATTCAATTTTCAATGACATGGAAGTTGGTCACATAATCAGACTTTTCATGTAATACCCCAATGAAACTAAAAATATCTTATTTCTTATGTAACGACTAAAGAGAAGTCAAGTTCTTTTTAGCTCTACTGGTCAGAGACCAGAAGAGCTTATGCGATAGTAATGCGTCCGGCGTCCGTCCGTCTGTCTGTCTGTCTGTCCGTCTGTCTGTCCGTCTGTCTGTAAACAATTTTTCAAAACGCTACTCCTCCTACAATTTTAGTCTGATTTCAATATAACTTGGCACACAAGTAGACTACACTAAGATACATAGAATAGTGCATGGGTTTTTGATTTCGATGAACGGTGTTGCCATGGTTACTAAAAATAGAATTTTCTGTGAAATTCCTTTAAAACGCTACTCCTTCCACAGTTTTGGTCTGATTTCAATATACTTTGGCACACAAGTAGACTACACTAAGATACATAGAATAGTGCATCAGTTTTTGATTTCGATGAACGGTGTTGCCATGGTTACTAAAAATAGAATTTTCTGTGAAATTCCTTTAAAACGCTACTCCTTCCACAGTTTTGGTCTGATTTCAATATAACTTGGCACACTAGTAGACTACACTAAGATACATAGAATAGTGCATCGGTTTTTGATTTCGATGAACGGTGTTGCCATGGTTACTAAAAATAGAATTTTCTGTGAAATTCCTTTAAAACGCTACTCCTTCTACAGTTTTGGTCTGATTTCAATATAACTTGGCACACAAGTAGGCTACACTAAGATAAATAGAATAGTGCATCGGTTTTTAGCTCACCTCGACGAAGTCGAGATGAGCTTATGCTATACCCCCGGCGTTGGCGTTGGCGTCGGCGTCCCAGGTTAAAGTTTTAGGAGCAAGTCCATTCCCAAGTAACTATAAGCCCTACCTAAACCAAACTTGCATGGATGATGCATATAGGGATGTACACTACAAGACTTGCTTCGGATGCTGGATCTGACCTACATTTTCCAGATGAGTGACCAGGTTAAAGTTTTTGGAGCAGGTTAAAGTTTTTGGAGCAGGTCTATTCCCAAGGAATTATAAACCCTACCCTGACCAAACTTGCATGGATGATGCATCTAGGGATGTACACTACCAGACTTGCTTCGGATGCTAGATTTGACCTACATTTTTTAGATGAGTAACCAGGATAAAGTTTTTGGAGCAGGTCAATTCCCAAGGAACTATAAGCCCTACTCGAAACAAACTGGCATGGATGATGCATCTAGGGATGTACACTACCAAACTTGCTTCGGATGCTGGATCTGACCTACATTTTCCAGATGAGTGACCAGGTTAAAGTTTTTGGAGCAGGTCCATTCCCAAGGAACTATAAGCCCTACTCGAACCAAACTTGCATGGATGATGCATCTAGGGATGTACACTACCAAACTTGCTTCGGATGCTGGATCTGACCTACATGTTCCAGATGAGTGACCAGGTTAAAGTTTTTGGAGCAGGTCCATTCCACAGGAACTATAAGCCTTATTTGGACCAAACTTGCATGGATGATGCATCTAGGGATGTACACTACCAGACTTGCTTCGGATGCTAAATCTGACCTACATTCTCATTCCCAAGTAACTATAAGCCCTATTTGGACCAAACTTGCATGGATGATGCATCTAGGGATGGACATTACCAGACTAGCTTCGGATGCTGGATCTGACCTATATTTACATTCCCAAGTATCTATAAGCCCTAGCTAAACTAAACTTGCATGAATGATGCGTCTAGGGATTGACACTACCGGACTTGCTTTGGATGCTGGATCTGACCTACATTTTCATTCCCAAGTAACTATAAGCCCTAGGTTAGCCAAACTTGCATGGATGATGCATCTAAGGATGGACACTATCAGACTTGCTTCGGATGCTGGATCTGACCTATATTTTCCATACAAGAGACTTGGTTAAAGTTTTGGGAACAGATCAATCCGAATGAACTTGAAGACCTTGATATATGCAATATTAACAGTTATGAATATTTGTTTACACTATACATATACATATTTTTCACGATACAGGCTTAGAAGTGTGTATATGCCATGTAAGGGGTTAAACACAACTTTCAAGAATATTGTTGTTGGGATGAATGCTAAATATTAAGAAAATATGAAAATATGTGAGATTTGCATTACTTAAACTGATAACATTCGTCGAGGTGAGCTTCGTAATCTTTGATTACCTATGTTTAATTTTGATGAACAGTGTTGCCATAGTTACTATAAATAGAATTTTCTGTGAAATTCCTTAAAAATGCTACTCCTTCTACAGTTCTAGTTTGATTTCAAAATAAGTTGGCACACAAGTAGACTACACAAAGATACATAGAATAGTGCATCGGTTTTTAATTTCGATGAACGATGTTGCCATGGTTACTAAAAATAGAATTTTTTGTGAAATTCCTTAAAAATGCTACTTCTTCTACAGTTTTGGTCTGATTTCAATATAACATGGCACACAAGTAGACTACACTAAGATACATAGAATAGTGCATGGGTTTTTGATTTCGATGAACGGTGTTGCCATGGTTACTAAAAATAGAATTTTCTGTGAAATTCTTTAAAAAAGCTACTCCTTCTACAGTTTTGGTCTGATTTCAGTATAACTTGGCACACAAGTAGACTACCCTAAGGTACATAGAATATTGCATCGGTTTCTGATTTCGATGAACGGTGTTACCATGGTTACTAAAAATAGAATTTTCTGTGAAATTCCTTAAAAACCCTACTCCTTCTACAGTTCTAGTTTGATTTCAAAATAAGTTGGCACACAAGTAGACTACACAAAGATACATAGAATAGTGCATCGGTTTTTAATTTCGATGAACGATGTTGCCATGGTTACTAAAAATAGAATTTTCTGTGAAATTTCTTAAAAACGCTACTTCTTCTACAGTTTTGGTCTGATTTCAATATAACTTGGCACACAAGTAGACTACACAAAGATACATAGAATAGTGCATCGGTTTTTGATTTCGATGAACGATGTTGCCATGGTTACTAAAAATAGAATTTTCTGTGAAATTCCTTAAAAACGCTACTTCTTCTACAGTTTTGGTCTGATTTCAATATAACTTGGCACACAAGTAGACTACACTAAGATACATAGAATAGTGCATCGGTTTTTGATTTCGATGAACGGTGTTGCCATGGTTACTTAAAATAGAATTTTCTGTGAAATTCTTTAAAAACGCTACTCCTTCTACAGTTTTGGTCTGATTTCAGTATTATTTGGCACACAAGTAGACTACACTAAGATACATAAAACAGTGCATCAGTTTTTGATTTTGATGAACGGTGATGCCATGGTTACTAAAAATAGAATTTTCTGTGAAATTCCTTAAAAACGCTACTCCTTCTACAGTTCTAGTTTGATTTCAAAATAAGTTGGCACACAAGTAGACTACACAAAGATACATAAAATAGTGCAATGGTTTTTGATAAGTACATACCAGTAGAGCTACAGTCTCGACAGAGACTTCTTTTTTACGGTTCTTTTATCAAATTGGCAATGAGCTACAAACAAACAAAAATATATACACGCATTGCCAATAGAACACACAAACAAAAATAAAAGAATTAATCAGTAAATTCAGCTGAAGCATACCACCAAAATATGGCGATGCCACACCCAGTCACTCATACATGAAATAGTTTACACTGCGTGTGTAGTCTTTACATTGAAATAAGCAAGATACCGGTATTTATTATATTAACGAAACAAGAGGCCCATGGGCCACATCGCTCACCTGAGAAGCTTTGACCATTCTGTTCTTTACCAGATTTCCCCCTTGTAATACATAATGCATCCCCACCCTACCCCCACTGATCATTATTTAGACATTTTGAAATCTACACTACCCCAGGATCCTTCCATTTGCACATAAGTTTCAGCTTTTCTGGCCCAGTGGTTCTTGAGAAGAAGATTTTCAAAGATTTTTCCTATATATTTCTTTGTAAAACTTTGATTCCCCCATTGTGGCCCGCCCTTTCCCCGGGGGTCATGATTTGAACAATGTAGAATGTACACTACCCCAGGATGCTTCTACGTAAGTTTCAGCTTTTCTGGCCCAGTGGTTCTTGAGAAGAAGATTTTCAAAGATTTTTTCCTATATATTTCTATGTATAACTTTGATTCCCCATTGTGGCCTCGCCCTTCCCCAGGGGGTCATGCTTTGAAGAATTTAGAATCTACACTACCCCAGGATGCTTCCACGTAAGTTTCAGCTTTTCTGGCCCAGTAGTTCTTGAGAAGAAGATTTTCAAAGATTTTTCCTATATATTTCTATGTATAACTTTGAGTCCCCATTGTGGCCCCGCCCTTCCCCAGGGGGTCATGCTTTGAAGAATTTAGAATCTACACTACCCCAGGATGCATCCACGTAAGTTTCACCTTTTCTGGCCCAGTGGTTCTTGAGAAGAAAAATTTCTAAGATTTTTCCTATATATTTCTATGTATAACTTTGATTCACCATTGTGGCCCCGCCCGTTCCCCGGCGGTCATGATTTGAACAATTTTGAATCTACACTACCCCAGAATGCTTCCACATAAGTTTCAGCTTTTCTGGTCCAGTGGTTCTTGAGAAGTAGTTTTTCAAAGATTTTTCCTATATATTTCTATGTATAACTTTGATTCCCCATTGTGGCTCCGCCCTTTCCCCGGCGGTCATGATTTGAACAATTTAGAATCTACACTACCCCAGGATGCTTCTACATAAGTTTCAGCTTTTCTGGCCCAGTGGTTCTTGAGAAGAAGATTTTCAAAGATTTTTCCAATATATTTCTATGTATAACTTTGATTCTTCATTGTGGCCCCGCCCTTCCCCCAGGGGTCATGATTTGAACAATTTAGAATCTACACTATCCCAGGATGCTCCACATAAGTTTCAGCTTTTCTGGCCCAGTGGTTCTTGAGAAGAAGATTTTCAAAGATTTTTCCTATATATTTCTATGTATAACTTTGATTCCCCATTGTGGCCTCGCCCTTCCCCAGGGGGTCATGCTTTGAAGAATTTAGAATCTACACTACCCCAGGATGCTTCCACGTAAGTTTCAGCTTTTCTGGCCCAGTGGTTCTTGAGAAGAAAAATTTCTAAGATTTTTCCTATATATTTCTATGTATAACTTTGATTCCCCATTGTGGCCCCCCCCCCCTTTCCCCGGCGTTCATGATTTGAACAATTTAGAATCTACACTACCCCAGGATGCTTCTACATAAGTTTCAGCTTTTCTGGCCCAGTGGTTCTTGAGAAGAAGATTTTCAAAGATTTTTCCAATATATTTCTATGTATAACTTTGATTCTCCATTGTGGCCCCGCCCTTCCCCCAGGGGTCATGATTTGAAGAATTTAGAATCTACACTATCCCAGGATGCTCCACATAAGTTTCAGCTTTTCTGGCCCAGTGGTTCTTGAGAAGATTTTCAAAGATTTTTCCTATATATTTCTATGTACAACTTTGATTCCCCATTGTGGCCTCGCCCTTCCCCAGGGGGTCATGCTTTGAAGAATTTAGAATCTACACTACCCCAGGATGCTTCCACGTAAGTTTCAGCTTTTCTGGCCCAGTGGTTCTTGAGAAGAAGTTTTCCAAAGATTTTTCCTATATATTTCAATGTATAACTTTGATTCCCCATTGTGGCCCCGCCCTTTCCCCGGCGGTCATGATTTGAACAATTTAGAATCTACACTACCCCAGGATGCTTCCACATAAGTTTCAGCTTTTCTGGCCCAGTGGTTCTTGAGAAGAATATTTTCAAAGATTTTTCCTATATATTTCTATGTAAAACTTTGATTCTCCATTGTGGCCCCGCCCTTCCCCCAGGGGTCATGATTTGAAGAATTTAGAATCTACACTACCCCAGGATGCTTCCACATAAGTTTCAGCTTTTCTGGCCCAGTGGTTATTGAGAAGATTTTCAAAGATTTTTCCTATATATTTCTATGTAAAACTTTGATTCCCCATTGTGGCCCCGCCCTTCCCCCAGGGGTCATGATTTGAAGAATTTAGAATCTACACTACCCCAGGATGCTTCCTCATAAGTTTCAGCTTTTCTGGCCCAGTGGTTCTTGAGAAGATTTTCAAAGATTTTTCCTATATAGTTCTATGTAAAACTTTGATTCCCAATTGTGGCCCCGCCCTTTCCCCTGGGGTCATGATTTGAACAATTTAGAATCTACACTACCCCAGGACGCTTCCATATAAGTTTCAGCTTTTCTGGCCCAGTGGTTCTTGAGAAGAAGATTTTTTAATGACCCCACCCTATTTTTGTCTTTTCTTGATTATCTCCCCTTGTGAGGGAACTTGGCCATTTATTTTAACAATTTAAATTCCCCTTCACCCAAGAATGCTTTGTACCAAGTTTGGTCAAATTTGGCCTAGTGGTTCTTGAGAAGAAGTCGAAAATGTGAAAAGTTTACAGACGGACAGACAGACGGACGGACGGACGACGGACAAAATGTGATCAGAAAAGCTCACTTGAGCCTTCGGCTCAGGTGAACTAAAAAGATATAATATTCAGAGTAATAAAAACTAGATTAACACCATTCTTACTGTAACACGCGTCTCAAACACAATCTCGAACACGTACACGTTCCGTTCACAACAGGGGCGTCAGCATAGTGAGTATTGGACTTTTACGAAAAGCACTGACTTTTACGGTTGACGAATTACTCTCACACTAGGACAGTGTACGGAAGCTCTTTTACGATATAATAATTTTCCTCAACTTTCAATTCAACGAAAATAAAGGGCTGTTTCAAAGCACAGTTAAGTTGTCCTTGAAGAAAACGTCAACCATCCTACCCTCAAATCCAGTCCTTCTCATGCAAGTGCCCCTAAAACCATTACCATGACCAATAGAAAGATTTTCTTTTCCATTATCAATTCTGTACCTCCGTAGATGTGAATGTTTAAATGTCCAAGTAAACAGTCAACTGTAAAAGTCAGTGCTTCTCGTAAAAGTCCATAAACACACCTCCTAACCTTATTAGCATAAATCGGAAGAATTCGGAGATAACCGTAATAAATATGAACAAAATCCGTAAACGTCCGAACAGCTTTCCTCGCGAGAACTCAACGAGAGCAACATGCCAGTGGTGAAAATCGAGAGAGAAATTTAACATGAAAAAAGAGGTAAAACTTTATGTTTTCTCGATTTATAAGGTTTGTAAATTGCAAAAAGTTGAAAAACAAACGTTTCTTTACTTGAAAAGTGAAAGTAAGTATACACTTTCTCATTCTGTCAAGTGCTATTGCACTTTAAAGTGTCAAAACAGCACCTCTCGATTTTGTAAACATGTTTCCACAGGGAGTATTTGTGTCGGTCAAGATTAACCCACATACATTGATTTAGTAAACAAAAACACTCGTAAGTGGAATTTTATTTATTTTTTCGATTACCTGTAGCACAAAATGGCTAAATATTTCATGGAATGTGAGTGTGACTAAAATGGGTAGCGAGCCCGGTTTACTCATTTTGACGATTTTAAGCTTAATGCATCGAAAGTCTTTGTGATATTTGCATTTAATGGTTGTTTATTAACTCCAAATGGTTAAATTGTTCAATTATTATTAAATTAAATGTCAATTATTAGGGTTTTTGTCATTTTTCATAGACCCGGGACAGGTCAAAACCGGACGCGTTTGCCCGGGGCAAATTAATAATTCCGGATTGCCAGAGAAAGAATGTAGATTTTTTTCAGTCCCTATCCGAGATACAACTAAGAAATAAATTGGAAAAAATTAATTAAAATATGCAAATCAAAATAGAGTCATTTATATTTCAATTATATGTCATTATCTGATAAGTATTTCGGAAATAAAAGGTTTTTCCCGGGTGAACGTGTCCGGTTTCGACCAATCCCGGGGGTTCAAAAAATGCGTATATTTTCAATAATCGTGATTTATTACTGCAACAGTCAAATGTTTTAGGTAGTATAAGTTCAATTTCAAAGATCCAAATGAAATAATTGTAAATATGCTGCCGAAATTAAGTTTTAATCGCCAAAATGAGGAATCCGGGCTCGCTACCCATTTTAGTCACTTGGAAAAGAACAATCGGTGATAATCATTAAAAAACACAACAATTTGACCTAAAACTTTCAGCGAAGGCCAATTCTAGAATAATAAACTATGTCCGTAAATTTCATGAAGAAAGAATTAGTATTTATTTCGTGATTATCAAAAACCCGGTTTTCGTTATCGAAAATCCCGGCCCGGCCCGGGTTTCGCTACCCATTTTAGTCACACTCATGGAATGTTTGTCAAATGATGTTAATAGCATGTCTTACTTGAAGAGAAAATGCAGGTGTGCTATAGGCCGTTCCTACTTGTAAGGTAGTCCACCATGCATGCATATATGCAGAATTATGCGTATGAAAGTCTTTATTTTTACTTATCAATACCCAGTGATTTGTGAGAACCATATGTGTGTTTTTTTTAAATACCAAGAGACTAAAATTTAAATCTATCCACACTCGTGTGTATGCACAAGAAGTTCTTCCGAATTTCCTCTACACATATACATGAGTACCTGGATAAAGGTTTGTTTACATTTGTTTGCAGTTTTAATAGTGTCAGCTGTTTATATCAAACATGCAGTTTACTTTTCACTAGAGCCCACTGATAAAAAAAATGGTTGTTACTTTTCTAATTTAATATCATAGATATTATGATCAGATGCATGATGTCAATGCATGCAGTTCTCACATATTTGTGTATACATCAGACATGAAACTTCACATATGTAAGTTTATGAAAGTTTTTGAATATTTCTATGTTTTCTACTTTTTTTCCTCTAAAAGTATTGCCCATCTAAAACTAGCTAATGAGATAGTATAAATATTATAAAACTAGAGGTATATACTGTGAGCAATGAGCTCTGCCCGACACTAAATTAAATGATACCCACAGCTTCCCATATGAATATAATGACAGTGTCCATGTTTTGCTATGGGAAACCCCAAAAAATGTGTCGGATCAAAAAGTTAAATAGAAGATGCACCACTGCAATATGTAATAAAGATTCTGTGAAAGTCTCATCAAATATCACTCAGTGGTATGAGCTGAGGAATTAGCGGATAAGAGATTTAAATCCCAAAGCGTAACAGAAGGACAGACATTCCAATTACTTTTAAAATATACCCTCCCGCTTTTCAAGCGGAGGGTATAATAAATTACAGACATGCATCAATGTGTGTCTTATGTCGATGTAAACATAATTTACATTGATGTTTTGCATTTTCGTTTGTAAGAATACATGTTTCTAATTTACATGTAAAGTATTTTTCTTTATTGTTTGTCTTTTGCAGGTTAGAGTACATCAGTTGAACAGTCATCTCCAGGTATGACAAAAATAACACAATTGACCCTATAAGGTCATAAACAAACATTATTGAATTTAGAAAATGTATATAATTTCTTGCACTGCTCACACAGACTTTTTACTGTTCAGCTCATCATAATATCACTAACCCACTAGGCTACTACTAGCCTAGATAAAAAAATTCCCTGACCCCAGTCCAGTGGGCAATCAAGTATTTTTTAGCCTTGCATTGTAAAGTCAGCTATCAAGACATTCCGTCCTTTTTGTTGTTGTTGTTTTTTTTAATGATATGTACCATCCCACACAAATAACACACACAAGAAAGTATTTTTTTCCACTTTTAAAACATGGGCGTTACATGTTCATTAAAAAAGGCAGATTAATTAATAGAAAAGAAAAATCAAATCAGTACAATTATAATGTGCAATGAATGTTTGTTGCAGGATATACTCTGAAGACAGTGATGTGAAAGTTCAAGGTTTGCCTGTTATGAGTATTGTACATGTAATTGTAATGATAAATTTATAACATTTAATATGCAACATTATAACTAGTATTTAATTATTTTCATCCTGATCATGCTGTTTGGAATAAAAAAATTAAGAATGCCCAATTACTCCAATATATACATGTATACATATTAAAGAATAAAAGAATCCTGTGTAAAATTATTTATATATAGTTAGACACACACACACACACACACACACACACACAGAGAGAGAGATGTTGATAAAAAGGGTCAATATAATTGAAAATAATGCATGCTCAGTGATTTTTGTTTTCATTTAATGCTCAAAGATTTAATCACATTCTGTTTTATTTTCAGCAGATCCTTTAATAATAAAGAATGGGTGGAAAAATTCTCACATCATGCTGCATAACAGTACATGTAAGTTCAAAGGCAGAAGAAAATCCATTAAAAGGGACAGTATAAATACAGTTGGTTGTATGTTTCAGCAAACAATTTAATGAACTAAAAATTATGCCAATAGATAAATCAGCATCTTATGCAAACTTAAAATGATCCACATATTTTTCTGATTTGCCTCAAGTGTAATGATGTTTGTCAGTATTTTTCATTCAGTTTTTTTTCACATAAATGCAAATGCATGCATTTTATTTGGATTAATAAAATTTAGAGGATTGTATTAATTTATTAATCATAATTGTAGTTCAGCTGTAACAAAACATTTTATCTGATGAAAGCTTCAACCAGGAGAATAGGAAAGGATGTCAAGGCCAAAGAGAAGGTATGCTGATAATCGGTGATGATATGCTATTGATGTAAATAGACTAAAGCAATAAAATGGAGAGAACAATAGTAATCTGTAGACAAAAAATTAAATCAATTCTTTTCAAGAATAGGAAAGTCATGATAAGTCACTCTGAGATAGTTCAGAGCAGATCATATTCTTTTGAATGAATACATCTTAGTATAGAACTCCAAAATCAAGGGTAATGGATGTGCCATAATCAGAGACAGAATGTAAATGTTGAAAGTCCTTTGTAAATATTGGAAAATCATTTTGTTTATTTCTTGGCTTTAAATTAAGTAGAGCTCCAGATTTAAATAATTTCAGTTTTCATAATTTAAATTCCTATTTTAAGGAGACTTAAGTTAATATCTAGAGTTTCAATCTTTCAGTTAATCTTTAAATATCAAACTAGCTGCAACTTAGAATAGCTGATTATGAATAATCTGCAGAGCTCACAAACTAGATAAGGTCAAAAAGCTACAATTTTCAGAGAGATAGCAATATTTTGGGGTCATAGAAAAGGGCCATAACTCTCATCATGATAGTAAGTGATGGATGATAAATGTGAAAAATGTGTGCTGTTGGAAATCAAGTGAATACAGTGCAGTCTAATTAAGTACAATTAAACAACAGTACACATGTATCTTAAAATCAAAAAACTTTGACTACCCAGGGTATGCTGACGTTCATGACAGTATTACAAATTGGATGAATGATTTGCAAACACTTTGCATTGTATATGTTTTACTTTTGTTAATTTAATTAGCTCATTTTGCACAGATCTCTTTCTCATGCAGATTATTAATGAACAATGATAGATTGAATTAGCAACTGTAAATGGCATATATGAATTTTATATACTCTGTTTAGAGTTGAACTTTGGTATATATCTTGAACACAGAGTGATATCTTGAACACATTGAGATATCAAAGTCATTTTAAAGTCCCTTGAACAACCTGGATCTTTTGGATATCTCAGTTTTTGAGCAGTTCAATAAGTTTTTCAAGATAACAAATGTGGCTTTATTTTATTGATTCAATTAATTTATGATGAATTATAAATACATGTATATCAATCATATACTTTATGCTAATGTATTAATATTTTATATTTTTCAGGCCATATAACAAATAGTTGCTGAATTCATGAAGACTGGGATGATACAGTACTTTTCTACTCTTATGTACCATATCTAAACATCATTTGAGGATCCCTTTCTAAGAAAAGAAGAATTTGCATATTCAAAGACTCTTTAGTTTATTGTTTGTATTTTGTTTAACGTTCTTCTTGAGAATTTTTCACTCATATGGGGATGCCAACATTTGCCGATGGAGAGTTGCAAATTTTGTCCTTTACTTGGCACACATGGCTAATTGAGCAATGAGGGATCTTTTTGGTGCTAGCATCTACTGCAACACAGGACCTCTGTATATGCAGTCTTAACTCTATGTCCGACAGTGGGATTTCGAACCAGCAATTTAATGATCAACTCCTTACTCATGACTCTCGAGCAGATGCTCTTGCCACTGCACCACGCAGGCGACTTCATAGGTTGTAAAATAATAAGATAGGATTTATAACTTAAAACTGGTGTTTTTAATAAATTCAGTCACAGTATAGAAAATGTTTGGAATAAAGGGAGGTAATAGCTAGCTCTCACTGGTATTGATGCTTAGACTATATGAATTACATATTTTAATTACACATGTATTTTATATCAGATCAGTAAAGAAAGAAACACTTAATTATTTTTATTATGAATTTTATTATAAGATTGATTATCTTTAAAAAATGGAACTTAAATCTTTTTGAGTAGGAAGAAAAAAAAATAAACAGAATGTACATGTGCACTTAGTTTTGTTTATTAAAAAATATTCAACATCTGGAGATCTTGTGAAGTACCGTATATCTAAATATTGTTTTATAAATTTTCACTTCATTTTTAAACAGCATAGTCTTTATTATAACATACGCCCTGTAATATACAATTTATTTGTTGTTGAATATTCCATTGTCTGTCTACATGTAGTGCTTAGTAAATTTCTTGTAAATACAAACATGATTGCAAGCAGTTTGTTTACTCTGTCTTTTTTTCAATACGAGTCATGATATATAAATTGTGTGCATATCCGTTTAAATTATTTTTCTTGAATTCATTTAACAAAGAAAAAAAAATAACTGAATATAATTATGTAGATAGATACCTTCTAGAAATATTTACATGTACTAGTAGCTGCAGATATGTAGCTTATGTGAAATCAGGTACAGTTGAAAATCAATTTACCTGTATTTATTGAATAGAAATTTAGTGAACATATTCATATACATATGCAGTATTTCATACTGAAAATAAACTGTGTGTTAATGTTATACTCAGTCAACATAAACATTGACCAGATGTGATGTTAATGAAATAAAACATATATCTCACAATACATTTTCTTTTTTTTCCTCCAATTAATCACAATTTAAATGTATATAAATTGATAAAAGAAACTGACTATACCATTAAAAATCTTGAGTTGTCTTTCCTTGTTTAAATAAAATATCTGATGCAATGAATGTTCCCTTGGGTTTATGACCCTGAATATTAATAAGGTTAGGAGGTGTGATAAATAGACAACCCGACGAACCAGTTTATATCTTAGAGATTTACTCAACAAAGTAATAATTTTATAAATTCAATTCACTGCACTGAAAATTAATAAAACATAGAAAACAACTAGATTAATATTCAAATAGAATTTTTATAAAGTTTTTAATAATATAATCTCTAAATAAAATCAAATACCTTGCGCAAGGACAGAAACTCTATAAATAGACTGTCGGTTATTAAAGTATGGTGCGCGTTTCGCGTTCTTTCAATATGCGCAAAATCAACTGTTACACCTATTGGCATCTGTTTACATCCATCGTCAATTTCAGTCAAACTCAAGTTTTATACGTCAAGCAATCAATCTGCTAGTATGATTTCAACATGCATTGAATTCTTTACAATTAATGTAAAATCCATGGCAACTAGTCAAGTGGTTCTGTTGTGTGTAAACCTCTATGGTAACATGATGAAAATAAATGTTTATAAAATTTTCTTCTCTGGTTTTGAGTATTAGTAAATAATTTAATTTTGTGTTCTAGCCTCTCATTGGATGGTTTCTAAAAAGGAACGCAAATTATTCTGTATAATTTGGTTTTGTATGGGGACACATCCCTTTGACAACCAGCTGAACAATATGTATTCATCAATCCCTTCATTTCCAGTCCTCGGGATTCATGCAAAATTCCAGATTTAATAAATGTACCTTTACCTACACACAGTAGCATGAGATTTTATCTCATGTAAACAAACATCATGGCTGCTAAGTCAATATATCAGTTATTACCTCCCATCATTTCCGTTACTACGGTTGTATTGTTGAGCGGCAAATTTGAACTCATAACAAGAGGCCCATGGGCCACATCGCTCACCTGAGCAATGTGGCTAGGAAAAAGTAGAAATTGGTTTATTATTGAAAAGTTCAAATCCAAAAGTAGTCCCATGACTAATCATGGATTTGCTATTCTTAAGAAGAAGATTTTTAAAGAATTTTCCTATATATTTCTATGTAAAACTTTGGTCGGCCATTTTGGCCCCGCCCTACCTCCAGAGGTCATGATTTGAACAATCTTGAATTAACACAACCTGAGGATGCTTTCATATTTTTAAAAAGTTTTCTTATATATTTCTATGTAAAACTTTGGTCGGCCATTTTGTCCCCGCCCTACCCCCGGGGGTCATGATTTGAACAAACTTGAATCTACACTACTTGAGGATGCTTCCATATAAATATAATAATTATGGCTTTGGCATTCTTGAGAAGAAGATTTTTAAAGAATTTTCCTATATATTTCTATGTAAAACTTTGGTCGGCCATTTTGGCCCCGCCCTACATCCGGGGGTCATGATTTGAACAAACTTGAATCTACACTACCTGGGGGATGCTTCCATATAAATATGATGAATTATGGATTTGTCATTCTTGAGGAGAAGATTTTTAAAGAATTTTCCTATATATTTCTATGTAAAACTTTGGTCGGCCATTTTGGCCCCGCCCTACCCCCGGGGGTCATTATTTGAACAAACTTTAATCTACACTACCCCAGGATGCTTCCACATAAGTTTCGGCTTTCCTGGCACAGTGGTTCTTGAGAAGAAGATTTTTAAAACATGCCTCCAAATTTTCATTAATTCCCAATTATCTCCCCTTGAATGAGGGCGTGGCCCTTCATTTGAACAAACTTGAATCCCCTTAACCCAAAGATGCTTTGTGGCAAGTTTGGTTGAAATTGGCCCAGCGGTTCTTGAGAAGAAGTCGAAAATGTGAAAAGTTTACAGACAGACAGACAGAGGGACAGACAGACAGACGGACGCCGGACAAAATGTGATCAGAAAAGCTCACTTGAGCCTTCGGCTCAGGTGAGCTAAAAAGCAACACAATTTTACATCACAGTTGCTTGACTATTTTAAAATTCATTATAAGGAATGATCCAATTCTTGGCCAAATTATCGAGTTTAACCTGGTTTGGGTCAACATACGCTTTTTAGCTCACCTGAGCCGAAGGCTCAAGTGAGCTTTTCTGATCACATTTTGTCCGGCGTCCGTCTGTCTGTCTGTCTGTCTGTCCGTCTGTCTGTAAACTTTTCACATTTTCGACTTCTTCTCAAGAACCGCTGGGCCAATTTCAACCAAACTTGCCACAAAGTATCCTTGGGTGAAGGGGATTCAAATGAAGGGCCACGCCCTTATTTAAGGGGAGATAATTGGGAATTAATGAAAATTTAGTGGTATATTTAAAAAATCTTCTTCTCAAGAACCACTGTGCCAGGAAAGATGAAACTTATGGGGAAACATCCTCAGGTAGTGTAGATTCAAGTTTGTTCAAATCATGACCCCTGGGGGTAGGGCGGGGCCACAATGGCCGACCAAAGTTTTACATAGAAATATATAGGAAAATTCTTTAAAAATCTTCTTCTCAAGAATGACAAAGCCATAATTCATCATATTTATATGGGAGCATGCTCATGTAGTGTAGATTCAAGTTTGTTCAAATCATGACCCCCCGGGTAAGGGCGGGGCCAAAATGTCCGACCAAAGTTTTACATAGAAATATATAGGAAAATTCTTTAAAAATCTTCTTCTCAAGAATGACAAAGCCATAATTCATCATATCTATATGGAAACATGCTCAGGTAGTGAAGATTCAAGTTTGTTCAAATCATGACCCCCGGGGGTAGGGCGAGGCCAAAATGGCCGACCAAAGTTTTACATAGAACTATATAGGAAAATTCTTTAAAAATCTTCTTCTCAAGAATGACAAAGCCATAATTTATCATATTTATATGGAAGCATGCTCAGGTAGTGTAGATTCAAGTTTGTTCAAATCATGACCCCTGGGGGTAGGGCGGGGCCAAAATGGCCGACCAAGGTTTTACATAGAAATATATAGGAAAATTCTTTAAAAATCTTCTTCTCAAGAATGACAAAGCCATAATTCATCATATTTATATGGAAGCATGCTCAGGTAGTGTAGATTCAAGTTTGTTCAAATCATGACCCCCGGGGGTAGGGCGGGGCCAAAATGGCCGACCAAGGTTTTACATAGAGAAATATAGGAAAATTCTTTAAAAATCTTCTTCTCAAGAATGACAAAGCCATTATTCATCATATTTATATGGAAGCATGTTCAGGTAGTGTAGATTCAATTTTGTTCAAATCATGACCCCAGGGGGTAGGGCGGGGCCAAAATGGCCGACCAAAGTTTTACATAGAAATATATAGAAAAATTCTTTAAAAATCTTCTTCTTAATCATTTTCTAAAAAATAGCAAATCCATGATTGGTCATGGGACTACTTTTGGATTTAAACTTTACAATAAAAAGCCATTTTATACTAGTCCTACCCTTGGTGCTCAGGTGAGCGATGTGGTCCATGGGCCTCTTGTTTATAATCTCCGAAGCGTAAACTGACCCAGGTTATACTCGATAATTTTGCCAAAATTAGAGTCATTAATTAAATAATGGAATTTTGGTCATTTAGAGAGGCTAGGGGGTGGCAGCCATTTTCAAATTATTTCAATCTCCTTTAAAAGAAGAGCTCCATATAAAGATATACAAAAATGATCAAATTTTAAAACTAAAATGTATGAATTTTGTCTTTGCCAAATGATAGTTGACAGCTTAAGATACCGTATCTTAAACCAGAAGTCTCTGTCGAGACTGTAGCTCTATTGGTTTGTACTTATCAAAAGCCATTGCACTATTTTATGTATCTTTGTGTAGTCTACTTGTGTGCCAACTTATTTTGAAATCAAACTAAAACTGTAGAAGGAGTAGCGTTTAAAAGGAATTTCACATAACATTCTATTTTTAGTAACCATGGCAACACCGTTCATCGAAATCAAAAACCGATGCAATATTCTATGTATCTTAGTGTAGCCAAGTTATATTGAAATCGGACCAAAACTGTAGAAGGAGTAGCGTTTTAAAGGAATTTCACAGAAAATTATATTTTTAGTAACCATGGCAACACCGTTCATTGAAATCAAAAACCGATGCAATATTCTATGTATCTTAGTGTAGTCTACTTTTGTGCCAAGTTATATTGAAATCAGACCAAAATTGTAGAAGGAGTAGCGTTTTAAAGGAATTTCACAGAAAATTATATTTTTAGTAACCATGGTAACACCGTTCATTGAAATCAAAAACCGATGCAATATTCTATGTATCTTAGTGTAGTCTACTTTTGTGCCAAGTTATATTGAAATCAGACCAAAATTGTAGAAGGAGTAGCGTTTCAAAGGAATTTCACAGAAAATTCTATTTTTAGTAACCATGGCAACACCGTTCATCGAAATCAAAAAGCGATGCACTATTCTATGTATCTTAGTGTAGTCTACTTGTGTGCCAAGTTATATTGAAATCAGACCAAAATTGTAGAAGGAGTAGCGTTTCAAAGGAATTTCACAGAAAATTCTATTTTTAGTAACCATGGCAACACCGTTCATCGAAATCAAAAACCGATGCACTATTCTATGTATCTTAGTATAGTCTACTTTTGTGCCAAGTTATATTGAAATCAGACTAAAATTGTAGGAGGAGTAGCGTTTTTAAAAATTGTTTACAGACAGACGGACAGACAGACAGACAGACGGACGGACGACGGACGCATTACTATCGCATAAGCTCTTCTGGTCTCTGACCAGTAGAGCTAAAAATAAGTTAAATCTGATGGTTAATTTGTTGGCCCCCAGCCTCCTTAATTTGATAAAGAAATTAATCTAAATTGTATAACCTGGATTGCCTACGTCACAATGACCTACGTCAAAACGTATCCATCCGCTTGGCGTTATGTTCAAAATATAAACAATTTGAAGAAGGTTTTTATGGGAAAATTGCTTTGATTTCTATACTATATGATTGAAAATTAAATTATGAGGAATGAATTAAATAGCAATTCAAGTTAAACTGCCTATAACCTGGATTGGAGCACTTTTTTTTATAAACCGCTTTAGGTTGTTATAAATGATATCCAGTAAAGTTTTTTTTCTATCAATTTTTTCCTTTATAACAACATCTAGCAGAAAAATTATTGCTAGTTATTTTGATTGTAGTTTTTAGCTCTACTGGTCAGAGACCAGAAGAGCTTATGCGATAGTAATGCGTCCGGCGTCCGTCCGTCTGTCTGTCTGTCCGTCTGTCCGTCTGTCTGTAAACAATTTTTCAAAATGCTACTCCTCCTACAGTTTTGGTCTAATTTCAATATAACTTGGCACACAAGTAGACTACACTAAGATACATAATTCTGTGTATCGGTTTTTGATTTCGATGAACGGTGTTGCCGTGGTTACTAAAAATAGAAATTTCTGTGAAATTCTTTCAAAATGCTACTCCTCGTACAGTTTTGATCTGATTTCAGTATAACTTGGCACACAAGTAGACTACACTAAGATACATAATTCTGTGTAACGGTTTTTGATTTCGATGAACGGTGTTGCCGTGGTTACTAAAAATAGAAATTTCTGTAAAATTGTTTCAAAATGCTACTCCTCCTACAGTTTTGGTCTGATTTCAATATAACTTGGCACACAAGTAGACTACACTAAGATACATAATTCTGTGTATCGGTTTTTGATTTCGATGAACGGTGTTGCAGTGGTTACTAAAAATAGAAATTTCTGTGAAATTCTTTCAAAATGCTACTACTCCTACAATTTTGGTCTGATTTCAGTATAACTTGGCACATGAGTAGACTACACTAAGATACATAATTCTGTGTATCGGTTTTTGATTTCGATGAACGGTGTTGCCGTGGTTACTAAAAATAGAAATTTCTGTGAAATTCTTTCAAAATGCTACTCCTCCTACAGTTTAGGTCTGATTTCAGTATAACTTGGCACACAAGTAGACTACACTAAGATACATAATTCTGTATATCGGTTTTTGATTTCGATGAACGGTGTTGCCGTGGTTACTAAAAATAGAAAGATCTGTAAAATTGTTTCAAAATGCTACTCCTCCTACAGTTTTGGTCTGATTTCAGCATAACTTGGCACACAAGTAGACTACACTAAGATACATAACTTTGTGCATCGGTTTTTGATTTCGATGAACGGTGTTGCAGTGGTTACTAAAAATAGAAATTTCTGTGAAATTGTTTCAAAATGCTACTCCTCCCACAGTTTTGGTCTGATTTCAGTATAACTTGGCAAACAAGTAGAATACACCAAGATACATAATTCTGTATATCGGTTTTTGATATGATGAATGATGTTGTCGTGGTTACTAAAAATAGAAATATCTGTAAAATTGTTTCAAAATGCTACTCCTCCTATAGTTTTGGTCTGATTTCAATATAACTTGGCACACAAGTAGACTACACTAAGATACATAATTCTGTGTATCGAATTTTAATTTTGATGAACGGTGTTGCCGTGGTTACTAAAAATAGAAATGTCTGTAAAATTGTTTCAAAATGCTACTCCTCCTACAGTTTTGGTCTGATTTCAATATAACTTGGCACACAAGTAGACTACACTAAGAACATAAAGAGACTTTATCAACGATCATTATTCTATTTAATGCTGTTTATAAAGTTTCAAATCCCAGCTGCTTAAGTACTTTCTCTTCCTTTGCTATAAGTTCAAACCAGTAGAGCTTCAGTCTCGACAGAGACTTCTGGTTTTTTTCGGTGGGATGGTAAAAACTGCTATCAAATGATTTGTTGCCTTTTTTGTAATATATGCATGTTTTTTTTTTCACCAGATTCAGCAATGACTGGTGTTTACAGTCTTCCTGTAATTCCACGAAAGGAGCAGGTGACCTTATTTATGTCAATGATGTTATTAACTGACTGCGATAAGGGGGCTGGTGGAGGTCCACCTTCTGTGCGTCTGGACTCTGTTGTAATCAGTAAATTGGGGATTTGGCATCCCTGCACATGTTCCTCCTCTTATCCTTGACCTCTTGGACACTTCTTTGAGTAACCCCAGCAGCATTGACCATAGATGTTATATTTTTCCATATTGAATTTTTTTTCTGATTTGTTACAGTGTTGGATAATTTAGATTCTAAAATAGGATGTAACCTTACTTGTTTCTGGATTATATTTGTTTCTGTTGAAGTAAAGTTATGATTTCTTCCCTTTCTTTGGTTTTTAGAGCAGACGCCTTCAGCCATGATTGTTATGTTATATAGGAAGTGAAATTGAATTGTGGGTAACCAAGTGGTTAAGTGGTGGTTTAGTCATTTTTAAAACACAACCATTTAACTAACCAACGTATTAAGTAGGCTTTGAACAACACATATTAACGACTGTGTTAGCTGGCCATTTGGTTAGGATTTAACACTGTGTATACATGTTAAAAGAAAGAATATAAGATAAAACAAATTTCAAAAGATGCTTTGAGAAAATAAGAGGAAAGAAGTCGCAAGAAAAATTCGCACTCAAAACAAGTATCAGGGTACAGAATTTCCGCTGCAGAAAACAAAGAATCTTGAATGACAATGGACAAAATGAAAAGCTGAACCTGACTTTTTCCAACAGAACTAGGAAACATCGTGCAGTAAAAGAACTAATTGAAAATCTCCGCATAAAAGGATAGTAATAGTTTCCGCATATATTGATAGTTAATCTTCAACTATTAGTGCACTTGTCAAAGCTAATAAAATGCCTTCTCCAGATATAAATGAAATAAAAAGAATGAAGCCATGTTTCAAGATGTTAAATCCGTTATTGACACACAAAAACGCAAAAGATCTGATGATGTTCGGACTGCAATGAATATAATCTGTGCGTCCGAATCCGGAAATAGCGCAGAAAATGGTAGGAAGAAAAGTTATAGCAAAAACATCCCGGCGAGGCGGATATCTGAAGACAAGAGCCACCGGGAAAGGGTTCTGACAACCGAGAAGTCCTTTTTTACGCTTACAAAAAGGAAAACACGGAATGATAAAATAACGGAAGCAGAGAAACTAATCGCATATAATTTTTGGATTGAGCCACAGAACTCCAGACCTACTGGAAATAAAAATGACCTAAAACGGGAGCGATTAGGGCCAAAACTTTACACAAGTCATGCTGTCCAGGTATTATAGAGAAAACTCTACCAGCGTACATTTGAGCAATGCTATCCCTATTACATGGTATTTGTTCGTCCTAAGGATCGAGAAACGTGCTGTTGCTGCTATCATGTAGAGGCTTGTAGTCTCTTCAAATGCTGCATGAATTTCAGAAAAAAGAACAATACGTTTAAATTCTTCTAATCGTGACCATCCTGTTCTTTTTGAACATTTGAAAGACCTAATCGCTAATATCATATGTCAGTCTCTGGATGTGGATATTGACAAGAAATGTCTTGATCGAGCATGTGACAACTGCGGTGTTGGAAATTTTGACCTACTGCCTGGAATAAGAAATGTTTGAAAATTCTGAACTCGTTAGTTGGAGTAGATAATAGTACAATATGTACGTCAAGATACAGTCTAAGTGGAAGGAAATAAATAAATTATGCCTCATAAAAAAACTCCCTCCCCCGGTGAAATGTTTTAAAAGCCTACTAGTTACATTCACTTCATGCACATCAATTCAGAGCAAGCTAGCCATCTGGTCAAATGAAAAATTTAATTTCAAATATATCTTCTAACCACTGCATTTGCTTGTATGATTTTTCCGAAAACTTTGCATGTTTTGAGAAGCACAAACTTCAAACAAGTTACTTCCAAAAACTGAAGTGAGCATCCATGTTACGGTTATTTACAGGCATGCAATTTTGGAATATGATGGCATAGACAGCTTCGAAAAAGAGCCCAATATTGTAACGGAACATTTTTCCGTATTAAGTCCAGATCAGTCTGATGACAGTCACTTCGTCTCTCAAGTTCAAAAACTAGTATCGGAGTTTTTACAATTCATCTCATACAGCATTGAAGTCATGTATGAATTTACTGACTTTGCCATTAGGCAACTTCAAAACGTAAAACGCGGAGATATCTGCAAAAGACGTATTTTCAGCTGTGTAAAATCGCAAGGAAAAACTGCAGTTTAACGTTGTCTACTTGTGTGCCAAGTTATATTGAAATCAGACCAAAATTATAGGAGGAGTCGCGTTTTAAAGAAATTTCAAAGAAATTTCTATTTTGAGTTACAAGGGCATCACCGTGCATCGTCTTAAAAGCCGCTGCTTTATATTATGTATCTTAGTGTAGGCTACTTGTGTCCCAAGTTATATTGAAATCAAACCAAAACTGTAGGAGGAGTAGCGTTTTAAAGGAATTTCACATAAAATTCTATTTTTAGTAACCATGGCAACACCATTCATATAATAAAAAACCGATGCACTAAATTATAAATCTTAGTGTAATCTATTAGTGTGCCAAGTTTAATTGAAGTCAGACCAAAACTGTAGGAGGAGAAGCATTTTGAAAAATTGTTTACAGACAGACGGACAAACAGACGACGGACACCTTACTATCGCATAAGCTCTTCTGGTCTCTGACCAGTAGAGTTAAAAAGCCACTGTGGCCACAAAACCGACAATTCGCCCTTTTCCTTTATTTCTTAATTGAATTACTTTCGTTTTATTACTCTCTCTCTCTCTCTCTCTGAATTACGGTGACTTTTTTAATTGTTTGAAATTCATACCTCTTATTAAAGGTATCATTTGTTTCTAGGTACATAGACAATGTACCTCCTGATGATCTTTCTGGGTATAGACCAGTGCTTCATAAATAGATCGGTTCACCAGATCATAACAACAGACTGCAATCGTGAAAATAACTGATCATCCGAGATTTGTCCTGCTACAACAGTCAGAATTGTTCCTAGGGACAGTACGCAGAGTGAACAGATGTAAAAATTAACTCAAAGAAGCATAAAATGAAACTACAACATGCCACTGTACCCGAATGAAAATGAGATAAATATTTTGATTGAAAAAAAAACCAAAATTCTTGCCAAACGAAGTGTACTACATACTGAAGGCTTTATCGCCGCCTGAGGTATTAACAAAAGAAACGAAAAATTGATTAATATTTTACGCAAAATCGGCAATATTTCAGCCATATATCGGTGACAAAGAAACGAAGGACGGTTAGTATGGGCGGCGGAAAGGGTAAAAAAGACGTTTATGAAAAACTAACAACTAATTTTATAAACATAATGAAATACAAAACAGACAACCTAAAAAACAAAATTAACAGACTCGTTTGCAAAATCAACAGACTCCGATGCGAAACCAACGATCACCAATGCAAAACCAACGATTATTCACTGAATTGTCGCTAGATGGCGTGCAAAAAACATGTTACCTGAATTAACGCTAGATGGCGCGCAAGTTTTTCTACGTCATCATTATTTTTGTACTTTCATAGGAACGTAAATGGATCGGGGCCACAATGAGTGAATCAAAAGGATGAAAAGTAGCACATAAAGGAAATTCGCATGCCTCCCTTTCAATGATAAAAATAAAAACATGCTCACATGTTTGTGAAACTTTCTGGGTATAGAATAAAAGTTTAATGTCAAATGCATCAAGGTGCATTTCAAGCATAAATTATGCATAGAAATATGTATTGAAATGAGAGGTCATTTGGTTTGTTTACACATTTTAAGCCAAGCGAGAGCTATTCGGAGGTACGTCATGACGTCAGAAGTTTATTAATAACCAGGGATTTCCACATTGAACACCCCCATTTTTATGTGAATATTTATCTGACACATTGCTCTGTCATGTGTTAAAAAATATTTTGGAAATGAATCTTTTTAAAAAAGTTACAAAGAAAACAAAACACATGTTTTACTATATAAGTCTATATATGTACATGTAAGCTAATTGTAGTCCGAGTCCAAATCCCGCGAAATTGTCTATCAATTAACATCCGTTTTGCAAACCTCGGATAATAACATCATGTCGGACTTTTAAAATTCAAACATATTAGAGGCAGCAAGACAAACCACTGTAAATATATTACAAGAAACCAGTATCAGATATTGTTTTTTCCCCAAGAGAAAATTTTTGAAAGAAAAAATCCCCTTACACTCTTAAAACAATTTCATATAATTTTTTTTATTGTGTTCATGCATTACACAATTTGTTGATACATGAAAATTCACTTGGCAAGTTGTACTTTTATCATTTTTGCTTTTCTTTGTACGACTAAGTGAAGTCTATTAAATTTATTTTAGAATAAGTTAATTTAGGAAGGATCTGCGCACGTGAAAAAAAAAAATGGGCTGGATTGTTTTTATTGGGGTGGAACCCCCCCCCCCCCCCCGAAAAAAAGGATATGCGCCTCTACATGTATGAATTGTATAATACACAAAAGATAAATGCTCTGAGGAACAGGATAATCAAAATTGGTACTTTTTGCGCAAGGGAGATGATGATATTTTTTTTTGGGGGGGGGGGGGGTGGGGGTATCGATATCAATAACTCATGAAGTTTCAGTCAAAGTCTCACAAGATTTTGGTAACTTGTTCATTAAACATGAATTAAAATGTATGATAATAAATCTGGAAAACATATTCGAAAGGATAGGTTTTAATTTTATGCAAAAGATTACTATGCGTTTCTTTTTCCTTTCAATATAGTTGAAACCGTAAAACAAATTCAGGGGCGGATCCTGCAATTTTCGACAGGTCGGTGCCCCAGCACTCATGCATAGAATCACAACACGACCACTTGAAGTCCGTAACTACATATATTTATCAGAAAGGGGGGCTCCAAAAACAGTTGACAAGCCAAAAAAAACAACAAAAAACAAAACAAACAAAAAAAAAAAAAAAAAAAAAAAACCTTTGCACTACACTCTAAAGTCCTTCTTTGGGAGTAGAGGGGGCTTTCTGTAACTTTTCTCTTCGGACTGCATTATATACTTTCATTTAATGCTTGAATCTGCGTATTTTCCGGCAATAAAAACTGCACTGTAAAAAATAGCTAGTTAAAGTCACTAAGAAGATTAGTAAATTTACTGTCCATACAATCACTACCTTAACAGTAGTTTCACTAGGTATTGGGTATATTTACTAGATTAGATTAGTAGGTCTAGAATTGATAAGTAACTTTCACTAGATATCTAAATATCTTTACGCCTCCCGCTTCAAAACTCACTATCTTAGCCTGTAAACTGAAAGATTACTATTCATGACAAACGCTTTACCAGGCACACTAGCTAAATTCACTAGGTTTTTCTTTCAGTGTGTGGAGAGAGTCAAAATATTAATTAAAACTACAGCAAAAGATTATTCTCAGAAAAAATGAATCCCCTCCATCTGCATTTTTTTTTTGCATGTTACTTGTGAGTGGTCGGAACTCTTAGCCGGGGTTGGGAAGGTACACGGAGGAAGGTACGTGAAAATCTACGGATCTACAAAGCAGAGCGGACAAAGATTTTTCAATATTTCAAAATATTAGACTTATTCTATATTACAGAAATTTTTCTCTCTATGTACTAAATAAAACGGAGTTCCAACCACCGGGACCCCCTCTGGATCCGCCAATGAAATTTACACTGGTGGGCTACTAGTGCTGTGCGATATTACCGGTTAACCGGTGTATCCCGATTTTGTTCTTCACAATACGTATCGCGGTATTATTTTGTGAATACCGGTTCGGGTTCGATATCCTATAAATTGTTACAAAAAGAGTTATTTGCCCCTTTCAAGGTAAAATATGGCGGCAAGCAACGTGAAGTTTGATCGGAAACCAGAGACATATCTATCAGAAACGAAAAGACGACAACTGTTACATGAAAGTCCTTCATATTAAAGCAGAATCTGAATATTACCATTTTGATTCTTAAAGTTGTGCCACAAAAACTTAGCTTGCCACTTGCGTACACACAACGCGATCAGGCAGTTGTAATACATGTATCAACTCGAGAATACTTGGAATTTGAGTTTTTGTTTTCTTTTAACATTGACGAAAAGCATATTTTATTAAAAAATTTATATTGTGATATATTGCAATACAAAATATAATATTGCAATAAATCGCGATACAATTTTTCAGCCGCGATACCCAGCTCTATGGGCTACAAGGATGAGACTTAATTGTACTCAGATACAAGGTGTGGTGGGATCTTTACCATGGTATGCGCAGTAGACCTTGTCTCATGTGCATTTTGCCTACGATATGGATACACACATCTTGCTTTAATTCTTTTCTTTATAAATATTTTAAAGTACTCAAGTCATTCCCTAAAATATACACAGGGTCAATCTAATAAAAATGCCCGGGGTATATAATGTACCATATACCGGTAGTATATGATCCATGATTATATGTATTCCGATATACTACACTACTAGTACAAATAATTTCGATACCGATAATATATTTTATAATACATTCCGAGGTTTACCAATTCCTGATATATAATTTCGCGTTATTTACGTTCCTATGAAAGTACAAAAGTAATGATGACGTAGAAAAACTTGCGCGCCATCTAGCGACAATTCAGTGAATAATCGTTGGTTTTGCATTGGTGATCGTTGGTTTCGCATCGGAGTCTGTTGATTTTGCAAACGAGTCTGTTGATTTTGTTTTTAAGGTTGTCTGTTTTGTATTTCATTATGTTTATAAAATTAGTTGTTAGTTTTGCATAAACGTCTTTTTTACCCTTTCCGCCGCCCATAGGTTAGGGGATCACATCGCGCGTAACGTCTAAAGATTCTAAGCATAATCCTCAGCTACGTTTTATTCTAAGAAAAACAACATACTTAAGTCCAAGCACTATGACAACACTAGCTATTTGTCGTACTTTTTGCAACAACAAACGCGCTCTTTTATGAAAGAGATAATAAATTCAACTGGTTTGACGTAAAATTAGCAGACTGGAAAATGCCAAAATGGAATCTCAGACGAAAAGAAAGCTCAATCGGAACGCTGATGAAACTCTTGCTTTAACTAACTTGGTGAAAATAAACATATTCTGAGAGGGAAAATAGGACCAACATTGACATCAGACATGAAATTGGAGTCCATGAATTGGACACGGCAAAACTCTGCATGGCTGCAATGGGTGTTGGTCTAGCCAGAACAACTTCAGAGGTGGAAAAAAAGTGGCTTAACATTTTCTCCAAATCCAAGTCACATATATCTGATCACTACTGGGACAGGTTGGTCAATACACACACACCTTCACTCGATCCGCGATTCGTGTTCAACTCAATCATCACCTGGTGAGGGGCTTGCAATATTGCGGTCTTTGCAGATATTGTGAAGAATGGAACAGGCTAATATCGCCTGAGATGCCTTTTCTGGTGGTCTCACCATGCAGGAAATGAAAACGCCTCTTCAGCTAGCTGCCCTGTCCCTCTCTCCACCATACTTATCTTTTTCTTGTGGGCTCTGTTTAACCAATGTTGAAAAAGTTTTGATTAAAACAATTTCTTAGTATTAAGATGATG
>NW_026934503.1:0-6080 GCF_032062105.1 Saccostrea cuccullata | reverse complement strand
ATTTCTAAAAAGATGTTATTGATATGCTAAATAATACAACTATTTTATGTTCATATTTCATGAAAACATTGTTTTTTGGGGTAATTCAAATGTTCATTCCTTGGTTTTGGACACCTGATAACTTGTTATTTTGTTTCTGGAAGTGCTTTAAATTATTATTACACTGGGTATGTACTGGAGAATGTCCTACTTTTATTCCTCAAAACAACATGTTCAGAGTGAGAGTTGCTGGTTCTGTACAAACAGCATTGTTCAGTCAGTTGTATGGTTTGTACTGTAAGGGGATATCATGTCTTCTATTAAGTCCAACCCTGAGACCTTACCTCTGTCAGGCTATTTTATACAGAACGTTAAGGGTATGTACAGACGAGAGTAGAATTATATCTAGCACAGAGTTAGATATCAGCTTCTTTAGAGAGCTAAAGACAGATATGTTTATCTATACAATTGAAGAATTTCAAGTTTATTTGAAAAACTTAAGGAATTTAATTATTGGAAACTTAACAACACACCAGATTATTACTTTACAATATTTAACTGCTAGTGTCTTACGTAATGTTGCCTTCTTGATTCCTCTTAATAAAAATCGCAATAAGGCGTATTACAAAGCTAATAAAATATCTACATTGCTGAAGGTATCTTGTAAGTTTGGATTTTTATCTGACATTCTGTATCTTGCTATGTACTTCTACAAAGCACGTAGGTATGAACTTTCACTCAGTATTTTACAAAGAGTACAGGAAAGAATGTCATCACAATATATAATATATAATGTAATAAATGAATATGAGGACATACAGTGTATGGGTGGAATGCCCCTGGATAAAAAAATAACAGCTTTAGTAAATATAATAACATTACACAGTGGTTACATCTATATTGATGAATTAGAGGTAGAGCAGAAGATCAGTGAGAAGCATGGGTTTCCATATTTATTGATCCCAACACTAGTGATGTTACACATGTTGTTTATACTGAATTATCACCGACTGGGTGACACAGTCAGGTCACAACAATCTCTACAGGATCTACACACTTTGCTGCTCTATGATGAAGGTATTAATGTACCTACTTATGTACGAGATATTTCATGGCAAATCCTGGGAATCTGTCAACAGATCTGTGGGAATTATTTGGGATCACTGAAGTCATATAAATCTTCGTTACAACAAATACCTGTGGTCAAAATTAAGGAAGCTACAATGTTTAGAATTAATGCACTAACTCATGAAGAGATGTAATTGTTTTAACATTTGATATCCAATAGATAACTTAAAGATATATTTTTTTAAAAAAGAATTTTCATACAAACTTAGTTTTTTTCCCAAGTTTCACTGAACAAATCGTGTTTTTTATTTTTTGCGGATACGATTATTTTCTATGTTACTGTAAATCTTATGCTTTCATTATAAATGTTATCTATGTAAATTTTTCATGATGAATCTTCAGTACAGTATCCTCGGTTTAATATCATGCAATGATTTTCGCTCAATTCTGAAATAAAAGGAATATCGTAAAAACTTATGACAATTTGAATTTTATTTCTATGTCAAAAGTTTAGAATATAACGCTAAAGACTATCGGAATATATAGGAAAACTAGAGCCGAGCTCGTTGCAAAGCAACGAGTAGGTCTTCCGTCGGAGCTGCAGACAGAAGAAATGACCTTGAGTCAAGGTCATCCCATGTTCTAATGTTAAAGCAATCTTTTAAGGATAGATATAATCTTATTTATGCTTTACTATTAAAAAAGATAGTAAAGGAATGTTTGCGACCCTGACCTTGTTAAAATGACCTTACGTCACACCATGACACACGCTGGTGATAAGCAAAGCCCATTTGGTGCTACCGTATTGGCGAATTCTTAAGCTATACCTTTTTTCTATAGGCCTTGTCACAGCAAATACGTGTATACATGTGAAACTAGGTATGAAAGCGTTATCCTTTCTTTATCAAAAGTCATGGTCAATTTTAAGCAATGTTTAAATTTTGGAAAAGCCGGTTAAACTTCAAGGTCAAAGTTCATTATATGCTAGTATCGGAAATGATTTTATCAAGTTTACATACATTTGATCATTGTGTAATACGAAAACCCTATCTCTTCTCATTCAAAAGTTATGATCAAGGTTAAAATTGTGAAAAGTTAGTCAAGCCTCAAGGTCATGTCAAAATCAGTGTATCGTTATTTACAAAAAAATGTTTATACAGGTAATACAAGGGTAAAATAAAAGCTCTTTTTCTTCCATTCAAAAGGTATGACTAAGTTAATGTTTTTGAAAAGCGGGTCAAACTTCAAGGTCAAAGGGTCAAATTATAATGATTTTTAAAAAGGCCTTGACACAGGTAATACATGTACATGTTTATAAAATGAAAGCTTTCAATAGTTATGGTAAATTTAAATTAATGTTATTTTTTAAGTAGGTCAAGCTCCAAGATCAAGGTCACATGGTTAAAAATCACAGTATGTTTGAAAATGTCATGTCACAAATAAAATAATGCACATGTGAAATATGAAATTTGTATTTCAACTATTCACTAGTTATTATCAATTTAAATTCCCGTGACAGATGGACACTGCCAGACTGGCTGACGAATAAGGTTTAATGTGCCCTAAAAAAAAATAACTTTATTTGAACATGATAAATTGAAAAATACGAATAATAAAAAAAATTGAAAAAATTAGAATATAAATTAATTTTCCCTTTATGAGATTTCCTTAAAGACATATTTGATTCAAGTACATGCATTATATGTACGTTGGGGATTCAAGACGCGGAGACCGGTCCTTTCATGAAGTGTACAAAAATATAACAACGTCTCGTTACGGGGTAGGTGGTGTCATAACAGTATTAAATTCCCCCATTCCACCTCTGATATTTGGATGAAAGTTTGTCTTTGCGTATGGTGATTTATATTTTTTAAACTGTTTTTGGGCTGAAATATTGTTAATTTTCTCTGTATTTCTGCGCATGCTCCAAGGCCGTGCATCGTCCATTTAAGCCCACCCTTTCACTTTCCCAGAAAATCAGGCAAGAGAGCAACAGTGCCACACATAAAAAAAATTGATATTAATTGTGCAAAAAACTTGCGCAGAAGCAAATTTTAAATGTTTTTATCAACTGCTTGAATAAAAAATATTATTTACGGTGTGTCTCCACATTCCTTAAATTTATCTACAGTAAAACATTCCTTACAACCGTTTTTAAAAGTCCTTCTAAGCCTAAATTTTGAGATAATATGGGTGGCACTGTAGCTCTCTGGTGATCACCCCAATTTTTTCAGAACAGCTAGCGAGCTACAGATCTGCAGCTAGACAATTGTCACAAAATTAATTTTACAAATTCATTTGAATGTAACAGAATTGAATTTTATGAAAAGAATTGTTTCTAATGCTTATTTTTACCATATGCTATTATTTACCTATCAAGTTAAGACAGTAAAAAGGAATTTGTCACTCAGTATTTATCTAAGGAATTAGTGTCAATCCTAACCTCAAAGAGCGTTCGACTTGTATGATAATTGCGTTTGTGTGATAAAACTGCCGGAACTATCCCGGACGTGAACATTAGATGTACTGGACATTCCGTCATCAAGAAAATATTGTTTTACTCTGGACTATTCCGAGTTACCAAAACGTTCGTGTGTATGTCCATGTGTGAGCGTTTCAACCTGTCTTTGTTTTATGGGACTTGACTTGATTTATTTTTCAAAAAAAAATTTAACTTTTTATTGCTTGACTTTCGTTTTATAAATCACCACATTATGTTCTATTAAAATTATGATTCCATCTTCTTTGTTAACGTTAAATTGCTAAAAATATAGTGTAAAAATCGAGAATGAAAATAATGAATGTTTCAAATATAATTATAAATTGTCGGAAATGCAATGCAAAATTCGGGAAAAAAATGAGGAAAAATTGTACCCCCCCCCCCCAAAAAAAAAAACCAGTATATGTAGTTCATGTACACACTTCGATGCTCGATTGAACACTCTAATCGGCGAAGTCTTAGAAATTAAAACGTTTATGAATAAAAAAGTTTAGTGACGCATGTAATCTTTGCAGACCTTTTATTTTTATTTATTTGACAACCTGCGAATTAAAAACAATGTCGCGTATGATTATTGGTTAACATTATAATAGGTTATGGATTAATCATGGATTTCAACACCAGCCCTGACCTGCCATTCTCGACTCTGAAAGAAAGGATTGATATTTCGGGAGGGGGGGGGGATGCATCGCAATGAGAGAAAATTGAATACACTGTAATTTAATCTTTTTAGTCCAATAAACACGAAAGAATGGATTGGAATATTTGTTTGAAACTACAGGAAGCTAAGCAATTTTGATTTGTTAGAAAATTTTATTATTATTCATTTTTTTCTTATTCTTTAAATCATGTTGGGTGCTCTTCCGTGTAAAACAGCATGTACTTAGTTAATATTGTAGTGAATTTGTATTAATGCGGGGGGGTCGGGTTCGGAGTGCATATGTTTTGTATCTCATAAGTCAGTTCTAATAAAAATTTCTAAATATGGACGTCTGTTTGATTCCTTGGCAGCTCGGAACTCGGGTGCACTTAGGCCCCCCCCCAGAAGCACCACACGGGGTCAGAAGGTTGAAATTTATCAGCTAAGTTTTTGCGTGAATTTGCACTTGTTTTTTTTAATTTTACAGTCGGGTTTAATTCGACCACGTGCGTTTCAAAGAAGTGTGAATCCGTCCTCTGTTATTGCACGATTTTGGCGGGACAAGTCCAGATAGCCTGTTTGCGTATATATTAAATTTTGTATCAGATTGTGTGAACCGCATTCTGAATTTTGGTTTTTCATTGCAACATCATCATTACATTTATCAATAGAGTAAGAGGGGTAATTTTTGCTATTTATGAGTTTGTCAAGCATCACAAAATTTTTAGAAAAAACCCACTTCAAGTTCCCTCTTCCCCAATCACAAATTGCCTGTGTTGATTTCAGATAGTTTGGGGAAAATGCCTTCGAAACATCACAACACACATAATATTCCACTGCATTTTCTCACTTATCCAGGGTCACCTACTGCCACTGCAATTGATAGGGCAATACCTGAGTTAGAAAAACTTTCTAAGGGAAACAGGCCACTTGTTGTTTATGTTTGGTTAGGTGTGTGTGATATTACAAAGAAAATACATAAGGGGTCTAATCGCAGGCAAAGGCAAATTGAATTGCGATATACCTCAGTAGGCGAAGCGAGTACACACATATTGGAGCAATTTCATAGGTTAAAACATTTGGTCTCACCAAAAAGGTCATAAAATTCCTTACAGTTCCAGTGTACTCGGCAAAAATTTACAATTCTTATTGGGCCATCCCCACCCTAAATTTTTAAGCCACAGATAAGTTTCTAGTTGAAGAAATAAATCCTTTAAACCCGAAAATTTTTGATCTAAATCAATCGTTAGGCCGTAACACCCTCCAATTTCACCTTGACATTGTAAAGGTCAGAGGTCGTGGAAGACAATCTTTTAATTTTTTAAACTCTTAAGAGACGGAATTATCCTATAGTAAATTGTCGGAAAAGTGGCTAAGGCGATTAGAATTGGACATAATTAAGGAGTGCTGGCTTGATACAACACCAGATTTGTTAACCTTGAGTGTTGACCCACAAGAATTACTGACACTGTAATCACAAAACAAGAATTATGTCTACCGGTGACAGTTTGCTCATGACACCTAACAACAACAATACAATGATCAGAAGTTAGAAGCTAGTTTAAAAATGTCTGTAGAAAATGGTACTGTCAGGGTGTTGGAAAAAGTTGAAAGAACCTTAGGCGACCTTTCCTTAAACATACATGAAACAAATTTGATGTTAGGGAAGCAAGATAAAACTTTTGAACCACAAATGCAAAAGATGAGAAATCAAGAGCAACTTTTGTCAAGAAGCATAGACAGACAAATAGATGTAATAAATAAACAAGAGAAACCCATGGGAAACAATAGAAAATAAAAGAAATGATGAAAAGACAAGAAAGCATTTTCTTAGACATGACTCAAAGGGGTACAAGGGCTTAAACACTCGCTTAGTCAGGGGGCAGCCCCAGG
>NW_026934502.1:0-5965 GCF_032062105.1 Saccostrea cuccullata | reverse complement strand
ATCCCAGTAAAATAAAATCCAATCCAAGAAATTTCTTGACAAGCAAAAAAAGAAAAATAACTCGCCCTAACGTCATTAAACTATTTCATGGGGAGGGGAAGTGTAGTGGTGACTTCTATTGCCTGATATCTTTCACTTTTCATACCCATTTCACACACATATTCGCGTTTTCCTGGGGGGGGGGGGTTCAAGGTTTTTCCAAGGGGGGGGGGGTTCATGGTAACATTTTTCTTGTAGTACATGTATATACATTTTTTAACCGGGGGGGGGGGGTTCATGGTAACATTTTTCTTGTAGTATATACATTTTTTAACCTGGTAAATTCCAGGGGGGGGGGGGGTCTGCCCCCCCCCTCCTCCAGATCCGCACATGTAGTGTACTGGATAGAATTAATAATCTGAATATGTTGTACCAAACACCCTCGACTTTATAATCACCGTCAAAGATCCGTAATTCAAGTATTTCTTCGTATTAACTTAGACTACACAGGGAAATTTTCGCCCCCGTTTTATTTTCGCCCCTTTCGCCCTTCCCTCATTTTGGCGAATTTAAAACGGGGCGAAAGTAAATAATACAGTATAATTTCTTGAAGAAAACTATGATTGGGCGAATCTAAAACGGGGCAAAATTGTTTGCATGTGTGAAAGGGCGAAAATTAAACGTGGCGAAAATAACCCTGTATACAATATGAAGCGTGTCTTTCCTTTGAGAAGGAGATGTTTTTAATCATTGGGGGGGGGGCTTTACTACATATGTACACGTATGCTTATTTGAAACCTACCGGGTATAACGGGGATGTGGAAGATCAAGTTTGACACCCCACTTCCATAAATCCACACATCTGTAATAACCATGTACTACAATATTTTCACCTGGTAGGTCATATAAACTTTTTTTTACAAGGTTAGATCTTGAAAAGCCAATCAGAGAGACGGGACTTATAAATACAACCATACAGTAAAAATATGATTTAAGATTTTTGTAATGTTCAAAGCTAAGGCCCGTGTTTAAAGTAGGGTGCAATATGAGTCTGATGATCGTCAGACTTTGACCTGTGTCAACCATAGGCATTTTGCTTAAGATTAAAAAAAAAATAAAAGGGGAGGGGGGTGCTCAAAATTCATTGAAAACGCAATTAACACTGCAAGAGCGATAACTCTAAATTTCAACTTTGGACTGTGGAGAAGACATGTCTAGAGCCTATATCATGTAGAGAAGTTGAAAAATGAACTAACGAATGACTTCTGTCATTCTGCCTATGTGAGACAAGTTTTCTAGTGACTACAACGGTATATATATTTGGAAATTCATTGTAGAAACTATTCTTGCAAATCTACTTTCAGTTTGTATATTTTCGTGATAAATAATTTTGCTAAAGGTCATTTCCAATTCCATTAGTCAAGTCTTAGATATGCAAAAAAGTTGTAGCAAAATAGATTCCAACATTAACAATTTGTATTTTTAAATATAATATTACATGTACGTGTATATGTATTTATATTACATATGTATAGAAAATAATATGAGTATTCATTGACCAGCCCAAATAACTATGAATTGATATAAGGATTTATTTTAATGACATAACAATTATTTATATTTATAGAACATCTGCAGAAACTATGGATCCCCGCTTCAGTGCCCAGGATGTGATCATATGTGACCTTTGTGAGACAGCTATAGTACAGATGTACTGTGATTTCTGTCATGTCAATATCTGTAAACCCTGTATACTGGAGAACATATTGCTGAAGAATATGACAAACATAAAATTGTTCCATTCAAACAAAGAAAATCCACCTTGATTTATCCAAAGTGTGCAACACATCCAACCAAATTATGTGATTTACAATGCAGGGAATGTAACTTTCCTGTTTGCTCCTTATGCTCTGCATCAGAACAGCATGAAGGACATAAATTCTTAGTCCTCGCAGAAATATACGACTCCAAGAAGAATGATATTGCAAAAGATACAGAGGAATTACAAAACATTATTTATCCTACATACAAAGAAATCACAAACGATCTAGAAACACAGATTACTAATTTGGATGGAGAATATGAGAAACTTACAACAGCTGTGACAGAACATGGAAAACAATGGCACAGAGAAGTTGACTATGTCATCAATGCCATAAAAAAGGAAATTGGTGATTTTAAAACAAAACACCTTGACACATTGAAGAAACATGCAGGGGAAGTGAAACAAATACAGACTCTTATTGAACAAACTCTGCTGAGCCTGAAGGAAATAGAAGAATCAAATGAAGTGTCTATGACCATGGAATACAGCTCCAGAAATAAAGAATTCAGCAAACTTCCTTCCAAAGTGAACGTATCATTGCCCATTTTTAATGCTAAACCAGTAGATAGAGAACAGCTCTACAAGTTGTTTGGATCTCTTGCTGCATTATCTACTACATCAGAAGAAAATGGCTACAAACTGAAGAAACCAGAGACATCAACCAGAGAACTGCTAGAAAAACCAGAACTTATCACTACTATAAATACTGGGTATGAAGAACTCCGTAGTGTTACCTGTCTCAGTGAAGAAGAAATATGGACATATGGAGAAGTCAGTGATATGAAATGCTTTAACATACACGGCTCACATATTAAGACAATAACAAAAGAATCAGGGGGATTTCCAAATGATATAGCAGTGACAGGTGATGGAGATCTAGTGTATTCTGATGGGAGGAAAGGGACTGTTAATAAGGTTACGAATGGAAAGACGAAGAAGATGATCAGACTACAGGACTGGACACCTATGCAGCTCTGTGTTACCTCCTTTGGTGATCTCCTGGTTACCATGTTCAGTCATGATGAAACACAATCCAAAATTGTCCGTTACTCGGGTTCCACAGAGAAACAAACAATCCAGTTTGATGAGGAGGGTAAACCTCTCTATTCAGGAAATGACAAAATGAAGAACATCAGTGAGAACAGAAACCTGGATATCTGTGTGGCTGACAGTGAAGCTGGTGCTGTTGTAGTTGTCAACCAAGCTGGAAAACTCCGATTTAGATACACTGGTCATCTTCCTACTATAAAGAAGAAACCATTTATGCCCTTAGGCATCACATCAGACAGTCAGAGTCAGATCCTGACAGCAGACTTGTATAACCACTGTATCCACATCCTAGACCAGGACGGACAGTTCCTCCGTAAAATAGATAAGTGTGGTCTGACGAAGCCATGTGGTTTATGTGTGAATGAAAATTATTTGTTTGTTGCTGAATGGGAAGGAAAGGTTAAGAAAATTAAATACCTTAAATAGAGATACAGTGTATATTATGTATATGCTTGTAAAAAGGTGGTCATAGTGGGTCTATTTTGTACATGTGTATATAAATTTGAAATAGTTCATTTTGTAAGATAACATTGCATTGTAAACAATTTTTTTTCTTCTTCAAGTTTTCAGAAGATGAGATATGGAAAATGTAGACTACATAAAAATGATAAATATCAAATTGTTTTAAGATAATTTGATGAAATATTTATGAAAGGATGTTGCATTGTTATAATAGGATACAGTATTAGATATACATGTACATTGAGATCATGAAATGCTGGTTTTCATTTGAATTTAATGGAATTAATTTTCACTTCTTATTAAGAATAATTCCTTCTTAAGTTTATAGGTCAAAGACATTGTAAATGTAAATAAATGCTGTATATTATGCATTTAGTGCGTATGTTTATACCAACTTTTGTAATATTTAAGACAATTCTGTAGACGTATTGCATTTAGCGGTGTATTTTATTAGCTATTTAGGTGGAAAGAAGAGTCCTCTTATTCACGAACATCGCTAAATGTCTTGTATCTTAAACATTTATAGCTACGTGTAGCACATTCAGGCAGCATTAAATCAAATCTACGCTAACTTGTTGAAAATTTAATTTCCGCTAAATATCGTAGTTGCCAAATGTAATACATTTACAGTATTACATGTATCAAAAAATATGAAATAAGTTGATTATATATTTGCTATAGATTAAATATCAAGGGTAATATGGTATTCTATGTAGAAAATTTAGGACGGAAAGTTGAAGTTGGACTCTTACCCCCATCCCCGCATGAAAGATGATTTTCAAGTTTAGACAACTATCAACGGAATACCAAATCAATTACAAGTAAATGCTATAGGTGCCTAGGAACGGAGTCCACCTCTCTATATCTACACCTAGTTTTTTTTCGAACTGAAAAAAAGTGGCGATAACTACAGGTGATTTAAATTTTAAAACATCCACAATAACACAAATCTGTAAACTGGTTATAAAATGGACTCATGGAAAGTTCAGAGAGGGAATCAGCTTTCCTGGAGGATTATGTATTGATCAGGCAGAAGAAATATTCGTAGTAACTTTTGGTTTTTTTTCCGCTTAAAAAGAAAGGCATTACAATTGGTTTGAAAAACGAAAGACAAAATACAACCAAATTATATGTTATATCATTTTAAAAACTTTAAACAAAATGAATTAGAGTCCCAATCAGCTGTTGTTGCAGACTCTTTGGTGTTCAACTATTTCAAGTCTTATAACAACTTTCCAACGTTATATACTAGAATTCCCATGACAACTTAGAATACCGGCTTTTTGACATCATTGACAGCTGCTTTTTTTTAAAAATAAAAATGTGACAAGTAATTACTTTGTCATTGGTCATTTGCAAAAAGATGCTTGAATTTAATTGACAATATCGAATTGGTGTTTGAAGACCAGGGCTTTCAACAATCTATTGAATCCCCATGCATACCAATTGCACCCCATTATTAGCTGAACTATTTTTGTATCTATATGAAGCAGGATTTGTCCAAAATCTTCAAACTTAGCGAGATGTCCTAGGGACTAAAGATTTTGGTCTGGTGTCCCTCGACGTCCAACATCACACATACTGATTTGGGTTTTCTTGGCCAACTTCGACCACTTGTTTCAATAAAAACGAGCTGAAATTAATTAGCTGAAGAGTTCTAGCAATAGTTTGCTTCATATCCTTCGCACTAAGGTTCATTTCTGTCGGTATTAGAAGTAGTACAAAGTATTTGATGCAGACTATTGCTTGAAATCTTCGGCATCGGAAGTTTAAAGGAAAAGGATATATCTATGAAAAATCAATAATTTTATATTTTGTTTAATTTAAACCTTTCAAGGGTAAGAAACAAAAGTTTTAAAGTGATGGAGACTTTTAAGAAATATGTGTAAAGGAAAAAAAGACACCTAATTCATCTCAGCCCGTATTGATTGAAACAAGTGGTTAAAATCAAGCCAAGAGAACCCGAATAAATTTGAATGATGAACTTATAGTCTCTAAAAAACACTTCATGGGCGTCGAAAGCTAATTGAAAGTGAAAGAATATGGACACCCTTGTGCAAGAAAAATGTTCTTGAATCATACTATAGTCATGAATTTTGACTTTTCTTACTAATAAATAAATATTGCTTTTGAAACTTATTTTTATTTTATTCATGTACATTGCCAAAATAAAATCAGGAATCAAGTGAATGAGATATTGGGCAGCATCTAGGCACAGCCTAATTTAGCTGTCTCTTCAGTCAGGCTTACAATCAGTATTCCTTTTCTTAACTAATATATTTCCATTTTTAAGTTTCATTATAAATGAACACTGTTTACCTTACCCTGAACAAACACAAGAGATTCCACATAAGATTTTTTTTTTCCTGGTATCAAACATTATATTTATAATTTTTCTTCATTTTAATTTAATTTTTCTTCCTAATTTCATATAAAATGATAATAAATCATAATATAAGAAATGAACTAGCATTATAATACATCTACCTAATCAGACTTGACATTACATACAGTTTGTTAGCAGATTGTTAGAAAATAACACATCATCAGATACATGTATATCAACCTTCAGACACACTGACATGGTCCTGTTAAAAGGAACCAAATCACAATCAAAGATATGTACCATAAAAAATCATTATTCACACA
>NW_026934501.1:0-6053 GCF_032062105.1 Saccostrea cuccullata | reverse complement strand
ATGTTCTTAAAAAGTTATGAAATTGGCTTTAACAATATTTGAGTAGATGAATATGATAAATCATTAAAGAATATGACATGAAGGAGGACCATTGTGAAAATATGACGTCACTAATTTGGTACATTTTTAAGTTTAATGTAGAAAAGCTTCAGAATGACTCATTTCTGTGCTTATTTTCCTTTATAAGAAAGTTTCTACCACCGTCGCCCACTTCAATTTTTGGATATATTATGTAAACTGCTTTGACAATTAACATATATCAAAATCTTTGTGGGCGACGGTGGCAGAGTATGTTTTCTGAAAAAAAATTCCACTCGCAGTTGTGATAATGCTGTCCAAAGGCTTAAAATGCCTTAAAAATATACATTTAGTTTGAGCTAAATTTTAATTTCAATATGTGATTCTTGTTTGAAATTACATTCAACTTGAGATAATAGTTCAATCAGGTATTATAATAAAGGATTTTTGTGATGTCACATGACTGTGTTGATCACGTGACGGACATTAATGTCATTTTTAAATGTTGCACAAAACTCGCTTTGACACAAGTGCACAACAAAATTTTTGTGCAAAGTTTGTTATAGAGATCAATTCATCGGGATCTCTGGTACATAAAAAAGTGCTGGGGGTAGGTTTAATTTTTACTTCTTAAGAAAATATTTAACGAGAAATTTAACTAACCAACATAAGAAGGGGTATTTTCCACTCTTTATCGCGATTTATACAAAAATGGATAAACTACATATGATCCCCGAGCAGAATTTAGTTAGAGTTTATCCTTGTCTTTCACTTGTGCCAGTCAAATATTAACACGATTCATAAATTCTAATTCTGTCTACAGACGTGTGCAGGGAGCATTTCACATATAATTCTTCGCTATTGTTTGAATATGTGCATATTGGACAAGAAAAAGGAAAAGGGATATCTATATTTCATATGTTCAACATCATAACAGCACATGGAGCATAAAAACAATCCCAGCACTTGAATTAAAACAACCACGCCCCCCCCCCCTCCCAAAAAAAAAAAATCTGCATGCAATGTGTAAATATTTTGACACTTTCCCCGTCATGTAAGCTCAAGTATGCAGTGCCTTGACGTCATATCTCGGTAGTTTAGAGAAGTAACTTCAATTTGAATAGTTTGATATTTTACGGCCAGTCTTATCCTAGCTGCGCTGAAAATTAATGACTTCTGCAACTTAAAAAAAAAATACGGGGAAATGCACCAGTTAATGACGTCACAATTAGCATATAGGAGGTCATATGAGAAAAACAATTTAAGCATTCTTACTGCATGGAATTCCTGTGATTCAGAAAGAATGAATTTTAATTTCTTATATCACTTTTATATTCCTAAAAAATACAAAGCTTAATTTGTATTGAAACTGTACCTTCTTCTTATTGGATGTTTTTATCTTATGTTCATTTTTCACTTTATAGAATATTTATCACACTGTCGCACCTGGGACTATTGATTGGCAAAACTGATTTTGAATATATAGAAATTAATTTGAAAAAAAATTCATTGTCTCATATAAAATGATTCTCAGATTGCTTGTTTTAATTAAAATCGTTGTGGGACGGCATTGAAGTACAAAAGTCTACTGCATTAAGCATTGTTTCATGATTTATAACTAAATCTTAATAAATAAGATAACTTAAGGTTAACACGGCCAAACATATATATTCTTCATGTAGGTCATCATAATGCAAATTCTTGTCAAATTTTTTCCGACAGCTGAATAGCTTTTAATTTCAAATTTCTATGGCAAATTATGTACAGACCCTGAGACGTGCTACTACCCCACACGCTCGCTGCACGAACGGTACACGAACGCTACACGGTTTGCACGAAACGCTGCACGGTTTACACGAAACGCTACACGGTTTGCACGAAACGCTACACGGTTTACACGAAACGCTTTGCACGAAAAGCTGCACGGTTTACACGAAAGGCTGCACGAAACGCTTTGTTCACGTTTCTCACACGCTTTGTGCACGATTCTCGCACGTTTTGGCCTCGGTTTGGATTTTTCTATTCGGAATATCTCGGGCATTATTACCGTTTTATCATTAATTCAATGGAAATCTTTCACAAAGCCACATTAAGCAGCTGTTTAAATTAAATTTCGGTACACTTGTTTTATATAAACCGATAGAAATATTTTATACTCTGACAGTTGTATAATTAATTGATAAATAATTGTCAGTTCGAATTTATTTATTTATTTATCCAACTGTTTAAAAATGAAATGCCGATATCATGAATGAATGTTTAATAAAATACATTTTTATACACAGGTATTAGTCATTCATTTCAATGTAATATTTTTACGAGTATAATTCAATAAATTAAACACAAATTCGATTTCTTACCGCAGGAATATAAACACATTGATTTTTAATAATATTGATTATATTGTGTTAGATTTCCGTTGGCGGATTATTTTTCGGGATTTTGATTTTAAATTAGCAATAAAATTTGCCTATATACTCTACTAACGATTATTGATACATTTTTAAAGATTTTTTTTATTTTACGCAAGCATTATCAATAGGAGGGAAACCGGTAAAAGAAGGGGGGGGGGGGGGTAATGTGATCTATTAACCTATTCTATTCTCTTTCTCTTTTTACATGAAGCTTATTAAGTAACATCAGTATACCCATCATATTGTAAAATCCTTCATTTCAAAACAGGACTAAACGTACAACATGTATGTATGTATAAATGTGTACATTTATTAATAGTCGCGGCATTTGACTATACATTGTACATACAATATAGATCGATCTTTACACCGGCACTCAGGTACAGAATATTACAAGAAAACTGAAATATCTTAGATGAAATTAAAAGTACGTGATTTATAAAACAAATAATATACATTTATTCATGGTTTACTCGTAAGCTTTTCTAACATGATATTCATGAAAAGACTACCAAATCAGTCCTGTTTATTTTACTGTTTACGGCTAGAAATTCGGATTTACAAAGAAAAGATGAAATCCGCTGATTTATAAGTTGTACCCATGAAATATTTATAGAACCATTTTATTTAAAAAAAAAAAAATCCAGTCGTAATTTTCTTGTGTCATTAAGCCGTGAACTCAGCATATACATACCGCAAAACAGGTTTTCAGTTGCCATGCACTCGGAGCCCGTGATCGCTGTTGTAAATGACCTTGATCACAAGGCGGAAAGAAGATTCCAATACATTTTTGAGGGGTATCTGCGCACACATTTAACAATGGATTTAAAAAAAGAATAGAAAATTAAGCATTTGCTTAAACTAACATTAGATTGAAAGTTACAACAAAAAATGAAAGACTGTACTAGTAATTTAATTTAACACCCCCACCCCACGTTTATAAAGATGTGGTCGTCAGTGCATGTGAATTAAAATTATAAAATCAATTTATTTGACAATAATGAGCAACAAGTTTTATGTACATGTATCAAAAAGTATTAAATGACACATCGTTTCAAATGTAAAGACAAGAGCGGAGTCCTGATATATTTTTGCTTTAAATTAAAAAAAAATAATACCGGTATTTCTTTCTTTCTTTGAGAAAAAATATTTAAGAAGCCATGATCGCGTTGATACATGTAGTATATTGAATTCAATGCCCTTAAAATTGCTGTACATAGTTGATTTATTTGAACACATTTTCTATAGAAGGAAAAGAAATCAAACAAATATAAATTATACATTACCGTTTACTTTCATTTTGTTGTTCCATTTTTTTTGTTTGTTTTACTCCTATAATATCACAAGCATAACTAATTCAATAATAAAATACTAATAGAATTTTACATCCTGACTCATCGATAGCCATATTTAAAATGAATTGACTTCCGAATGAATCTTACACTATTCTTGCACGAAAGTTGCACGTTTCTTACACGGTTCTTACACGAGAGTCGCACGTTTCTCACACGCTTCTCACACGCTCGCTGCACGGTTTGCACGAAACGCTTTGGAGCTTACACGAAACGCTGCACGGTTTACACGAAACGCTACACGGTTTGCACGAAACGCTGCACGGTTTACACGAAACGCTACACGGTTTGCACGAAACGGAAAGCGCACGAAAGTCACACACTTTTTTGGGGTAGTAGCACGTCTCAGGGTCTGTAAGATATAATTGTGGAAAATAAAATTAGTCTTAACATTAAAAAACAATCCATCAACAGCTTTAGTTTGTCTTGAGCACTTCGGCAAAACTCGTTTTGTACGAGTACAGATATTGCGAATTCACTCTTAAAGCGAAGTTATCTTGGATCCCCCAGCTATATTAATTTAACGATTCCCTTATACGGATGCAACGAATTACAGATATAGCAAGGTAATTTTAAAGGTCCCGGTGACTTTGTTATAATCGAGTTTTACTTTATATCTGCACTTTTACTTTTATTAGGTGATACAAAGAAGGTGTTTTGATAACACAAACTCATATAGAAGTTGGTCCCACTACAAGGCTGGTTTCGGTAACCTCAAAGAAAAATCAGATTTTTGGATTGGTATGCCTGATCTGTGATTTTTAAATTAATTCTAAGCTTTATCAATCTTAATCTAAGCTTTAGTAACGAAAGCACATTTGAACCTTGATGGGAAGATTTATATAAAACAACTTACGGAATCATTTCAATCAATAAATATATCAGTTGAATTACTTCCTTACTTTATAATAAATAGAAAAAATATGTACAATTCTGCAACAGGAAATGAAAAAATACACATGTTGACAAAAAATAGTTACAATTATATGAGAGTAGAGATGCTGAAGACAGACAACGAACCATTTGAGGCAGAATACAGTCATTTCTTGGTCGGTGATGGAAGCACCAAATACAGTCTAACAATACGTGGATTCAAGGGGTTGGTGAGCATAATTATATGTACTACATGAACATGAGTATGCCCATTCAAATAGCTAATACATTTTCACCAATAACCAGGAAATGGTAAAATTGCGTAACATTAATCATTACACGTCATTTATAATCAATAATTTACAAATAAATAAAAAGTTTGACTACAGGTTAAATTGCAAGTCACAGAAGGATCCTAGGGTGGGGGGGGACATCCTCTACTGAAATGTCTGTTTTGATATGTATATATATATTTTTTTTACAATTGACTCTTTCTTTGGTGAACATGGTTTGTAATTCACATGAAAAATATCCTCCATTCTCGATACATTTTTAAAGATGAAATACGCATACGCATCCTGTTTACTGTATACATTTGAACTACATGTATGCGCATCTCATTGCATATTACTGTGAAATTAAGATTTTATGATGGTTTCTGTTATAGGTGTTTCTTTGAATTACCTTTATACTTAATTGTTTTGGTATCGTCAACTTTACGATGTGTTGACATATTCTGATTGCTTTGTCATTTAATTAAATAATTAATGAATGACCATTCAATTCCAGCCTCGCGTTTTCATGTGTATAAATTTGCTATATCAGGTATCCACAAATATTGATATTGAATGAAGCGAAGCCGATCATGAGATCAATATTAATATTTTTCTGGTAAAAAAACAACACACATTAAACAAAGAAAGAATCTATAATTGTTTTTATATAGTCAGGATTTGAATAATTAAGACTTCTTGACGATAAGTTTTTTTTAAGAAACAGACACGCAACTTGTAACTTCCGTCGTACCCCTGGGTGGCATTTAAACATCGAAACGTTTTAAAATATTTCAATTTGCGATAGACTTGCTTAACATTTTTCTGTTCATATACACAGCTTTGGTCAATTGCTGCAACCAATGTTTTCAATGTGTTTATCATAAATTGATTGTGACGTCACAATACTGCTCAGCTACCAGCATACTGGCCCTGCGTTGAATATGGCTTCAAATTCAGTGAATAAGTAGTGTTTTGTACCACAGGCATATGGGTCTTGGTTTATGAATATGTATGTGCCTTACTGATGTGTTAAAAAAGCAGGCTCCGTAATGGTGTCTGCTCAACTCGCTTGCTTACATGACTTGTTCTTCGACATTAACTTTGCACCTACCGATCTTTCA